>NC_090345.1:50172115-50468120 GCF_035084215.1 Heptranchias perlo | reverse complement strand
TATTGAAGTGTCATGAACAGGTGCAGAAAATAATCAATAAGGCAAATGGAATGTTGGCCTTTATATCTCGAGGACGGGAGTACAAGGGAGCAGAAGTTATGCTGCAGCTATACAAAACCTGGTTAGACCGCACCTGGAGTACTGAGAGCAGTTCTGGCACCGCACCTTCGGAAGGACATATTGGCCTTGGAGGGAGTGCAGCGTAGGTTACTAGAATGATACCCGGACTTCAAGGGTTAAGTTACGAGGAGAGATTACACAAATTGGGTTTGTATTCTCTAGCGTTTCGAAGGTTAAGGGGTGATCTGATCGAAGTTTATAAGATATTAAGGGGAACAGATAGGGTGGATACTCCTTCCCTCGCCTCCCCTCCAATCCTCACCCTCCCCTCCACCCCTTCCCCTCCCTCCCCCTCCCTCCCCCTCCCCCATACCTCCTCCTCCCATTCCACCCCTCCCACATACCCCCTCCCCACCCCCTCCCTCCACTCCCCCATACTCCCACCCTCCCCTCCCCTCTCCCTCTCCCATACCCCCTCCCTTCCCCACCTTCCCCTCCCACACCCTCATCCGCACCACCCCTATACCCTCCATTCCCCTCCTCCCCACCTCCTCTTTCCCCCTCGCTCCCCTCCCCCACCCACTCTCTCGCCTCTCTCCCACCATTTCCTTCCCTCTCCTTCACCCTTCCGTCTCATCACATTCTTCACCTCCAGTCCAGGACTAGAAACTTCCCTATGCTGATCTTCCAAGGAATTCCTGAGCCGATTTTGAAGATTCTGCTGATATTCCAGGATCTAAATGTGAGCCGGCTGTTTTGAGATGACTTTGTACGGTGGACAGTGCAGACTGTGGACCAGACCACCCCCGGAGAGGAGGGTCCCCTCCTCACCACCCCGGAGAGGAGGGTCCCCTCCTCACCACCCCGGAGAGGAGGGTCCCCCCATCACCACCCCGGAGAGGAGGGTCCCCCCGTCACCACCCCGGAGAGGAGGATCCCCCGTCACCACCCCAGAGAGGAGGGTCCCCCAATCACCACCCCAGAGAGGAGGGTCCCCCCGTCACCACCCCGGAGAGGAGGGTCCCCCCGTCACCACCCCGGAGAGGAGGGTCCCCCCGTCACCACCCCAGAGAGGAGGGTCCCCCCGTCACCACCCCAGAGAGGAGGGTCCCCCCGTCACCACACCCAGAGAGGAGGGTCCCCCCGTCACCACCCCGGAGAGGAGGATCCCCCATCACCACTCCAGAGAGGAGGGTCCCCCCCGTCACCACCCCAGAGAGGAGGGTCCACTCCTCACCACCCCAGAGAGGAGGGTCCCCCCGTCACCACCCCGGAGAAGAGGGTCCCCCAATCACCACCCCGGAGAGGAGGGTCCCCCCCATCACCACCCCAGAGAGGAGGGTCCACTCCTCACCACCCCGGAGAGGAGGGTCCCCCCGTCACCACCCCGGAGAGGAGGGTACCCCCGTCACCACCCCGGAGAGGAGGGACCCCCGTCACCACCCCCGGAGAGGAGGGACCCCCGTCACCACCCCCCGGAGAGGAGGGTCCCCCAATTACCACCCCGGAGAGGAGGGTCCCCCCATCACCACCCCAGAGAGGAGGGTCCCCCCCGTCACCACCCCAGAGAGGAGGGTCCCCCCGTCACCACCCCGGAGAGGAGGGTCCCCCCGTCACCACCCCAGAGAGGAGGGTCCCCCCGTCACCACCCCGGAGAGGAGGGTCCCCCTCGTCACCACCCCGGAGAGGAGGGTCCCCCCGTCACCACCCCAGAGAGGAGGGTCCCCCCGTCACCACCCCGGAGAGGAGGGTCCCCCCATCACCACCCCGGAGAGGAGGGTCCCCCCATCACCACCCCAGAGAGGAGGGTCCCCTCGTCACCACCCCGGAGAGGAGGGTCCCCTCGTCACCACCCCAGAGAGGAGGGTCCCCTCATCACCACCCCAGAGAGGAGGGTCCCCCGTCACCACCCCAGAGAGGAGGGTCCCCCCGTCACCACCCCGGAGAGGAGGGTCCCCCCCGTCACCACCCCCGGAGAGGAGGGTTCCCCCGTCACCACCCCGGAGAGGAGGGTCCCCCAATCACCACCCCGGAGAGGAGGGTCCCCCCATCACCACCCCAGAGAGGAGGGTCCCCCCATCACCACCCCAGAGAGGAGGGTCCCCCCGTCACCACCCGGAGAGGAGGATCCCCCCGTCACCACCCCGGAGAGGAGGGTCCCCTCGTCACCACCCCGGAGAGGAGGGTCCCCCCGTCACCACCCCAGAGAGGAGGGTCCCCCCGTCACCACCCCAGAGAGGAGGGTCCCCCCGTCACCACCCCGAGAGGAGGGTCCCCCCATCACCACCCCAGAGAGGAGGGTCCCCCCATCACCACCCCAGAGAGGAGGATCCCCCCGTCACCACCCCGGAGAGGAGGGTCCCCTCGTCACCACCCCAGAGAGGAGGGTCCCCTCGTCACCACCCCGGAGAGGAGGGTCCCCCCGTCACCACCCCGGAGTGGAGGGTCCCCCCGTCACCACCCAGGAGAGGAGGGTCCCCCGTCACCACCCCGGAGAGGAGGGTTCCCCCGTCACCACCCCGGAGAGGAGGGTCCCCCCATCACCACCCTGGAGAGGAGGGTCCCCCCATCACCACCCCGGAGAGGAGGGTCCCCCCATCACCACCCCAGAGAGGAGGGTCCCCCCGTCACCACCCCGGAGAGGAGGATCCCCCCGTCACCACCCCGGAGAGGAGGGTCCCCTCGTCACCACCCCGGAGAGGAGGGTCCCCCCGTCACCACCCCAGAGAGGAGGGTCCCCCCGTCACCACCCCAGAGAGGAGGGTCCCCCCGTCACCACCCCGAGAGGAGGGTCCCCCCATCACCACCCCAGAGAGGAGGATCCCCCCGTCACCACCCCGGAGAGGAGGGTCCCCCTCGTCACCACCCCAGAGAGGAGGGTCCCCTCGTCACCACCCCGGAGAGGAGGGTCCCCCCGTCACCACCCCGGAGTGGAGGGTCCCCCCGTCACCACCCAGGAGAGGAGGGTTCCCTCGTCACCACCCCGGAGAGGAGGGTCCCCCCGTCACCACCCCGGAGAGGAGGGTTCCCCCGTCACCACCCCGGAGAGGAGGGTCCCCCAATCACCACCCCGGAGAGGAGGGTCCCCCCATCACCACCCCAGAGAGGAGGGTCCCCCCATCACCACCCCAGAGAGGAGGGTCCCCCGTCACCACCCCGGAGAGGAGGATCCCCCGTCACCACCCCGGAGAGGAGGGTCCCCTCGTCACCACCCCGGAGAGGAGGGTCCCCCCGTCACCACCCCAGAGAGGAGGGTCCCCCCGTCACCACCCCCAGAGAGGAGGGTCCCTCGTCACCACCCCGGAGAGGAGGGTCCCCCCGTCACCACCCCGGAGAGGAGGGTCCCCTCGTCACCACCCCGGAGCGGAGGGTCCCCTCGTCATCACCCCAGAGAGGAGGGTCCCCCCGTCACCACCCCGGTGAGGAGGGTCCCCTCGTCACCACCCCGGAGAGGAGGGTCCCCTCGTCACCACCCCGGAGAGGAGGGTCCCCTCGTCACCACCCCAGAGAGGAGGGTCCCCTCGTCACCACCCCGGAGAGGAGGGTCCCCTCGTCACCCACAGGTGAGCTCCTCTGTCCCTCTCTCCCTTAGTGTCCAGCATCCAGTTTTCCGGGGTGTTGACTGGAGACTGGGATCAGCTTGCCCCACGTCACCTTCTTGCCTGGATGGTTTATGCATTGGGGAGACGGAGACGGGGGAGTCAGACGATGCGGTCTCACCCTCGTCCTTTCACTACAGCTAAATCAGACGTATTGATTCATAAAACTCCAGCTTATTTAAATATCAGAGACTCATTCACCCCTGCAGCAAATAAACCATTGAAATTCTCCTCCTTTGCAGACTGCAAGTGTCCTGTATAAAATGAGTTTCAGCTCACTGCCTACTTCGTCATTAAATTGGTAGCTTCACTTAAAGAGGTTCACTGGACAGGCGTCATATGAAACTGGAAATGTGCAGCGCTGGGACAGTGTAGAGGGAACTTTACTCTGTATCTAACCCGTGCTGTACCTGCCCTGGGAGTGTTTGATGGGACAGTGTAGAGGGAACTTTATTCTGTATCTAATCCGGATTGTACCTGCCCTGGGAGTGTTTGATGGGACAGTGTAGATGGAGCTTTACTCTCTATCTAACCCGTGCTGTACCTGCCCTGGGAGCGTTTGATGGGACAGTGTAGAGGGAGCTTTACTCTGTATCTAACCCGTGCTGTACCTGTCCTGGAAGTGTTTGATGGGACAGTGTAGAGGGAACTTTATTCTGTATCTAATCCGGATTGTACCTGCCCTGGGAGTGTTTGATGGGACAGTGTCGAGGGAGCTTTACTCTGTATCTAACCCGTGCTGTACCTGCCCTGGGAGTGTTTGATGGGATAGTGTAGAGGGAACTTTACTCTGTATCTAACCCATGCTGTACCTGCCCTGGGAGTGTTTAATGGGACAGTGTAGAGGGAGATTTACTCTGTATCTAACCCATGCTGTACCTGCCCTGGGAGTGTTTGATGGGACAGTGTAGAGGGAGCTTTACTCTGTATCTAACCCATGCTGTACCTGCCCTGGGAGTGTTTGATGGGACAGTGTAGAGGGAGCTTTACTCTGTATCTAACCAATGCTGTACCTGCCCTGGGAGTGTTTGATGGGACAGTGCAGAGGGAGCTTTACTCTGCATCTAATCCTGATCATATCTGCCCTGGGAGTGTTTGATGGTCTGTCTATCCAAATTAAACAATGGGTGGCCTTTAAAGAAAAGATGGTTCGGGAACAGTCTAGGTACATTCCCACGAGGGGGAAAGGGAGGGCAACCAAAGCCAGAGCTCCCTGGCTGATAAAAGAGATAGAGAGTAAGATGAAGCAGAAAAAGGGGGCATATGACAGATGTCAGGTTGATAACACAAGTGAGAACCAGGTAGAATATAGAAAGTTCAGAGGGGAAGTGAAAAAGGAAATAAGAGGGGCAAAGAGAGAGTATGAGAATAGACTGGCGGCCAACATAAAAGGGAATCCAAAAGTTTTCTACAGGCACGTAAATAGTAAACGGGTAGTAAGAGTTGGGGTGGGGCTGACTCGGGACCAAAAAGGAGATCTACTCATGAAGGCAGAGGTCATGGCAGAGATACTAATTGAGTATTTTGTATCTGTCTTTACCAAGGAAGAAGATGCTGCCAAAGTCACAGTAAAAGAGGAATCCAGGGTGCCTTGGCACTTTGGATACAAAACTGGCTTAGTGGCAGAAGGCAGAGGGTGATGGTCGAAGGTTGTTTTTGTGACTGGAAGCCTGTGGCCAGTGGGGTACCACAGGGATCGGTGCTGGGTCCCTTGCTGTTTGTGGTCGACATTAATGACTTGGATATGAATGTAAAAGGTATGATCAGTAAGTTCGCTGATGATACAAAGATTGGTAGGGTGGTAAATAGCGAGGAGGATAGCCTCACTCTGCAGGACGATATAGATGGGTTGGTCAGATGGACGGAACAGTGGCAAATGGAATTTAACCCGGAAAAGTGCGAGGTGATGCACTTTGGGGGGACTAACAAGGCAAGGGAATACACAATGAATGGGAGGACCCTTGGCAAGACAGAGGGTCAGAGGGATCTTGGTGTGCAAGTTCACAGATCCCTGAAGGCGGCGGAACAGGTAGATAAGGTGGTAAAGAAGGCATATGGGATACTTGCCTTTATTAGCCGAGGCATAGAATATAAGAGCAAGGAGGTTATGATGGAGCTGTATAAAACACTGGTTAGGCCACAGCTGGAGTACTGTGTGCAGTTCTGGTCGCCACACTACAGGAAGGATGTGATCGCTTTGGAGAGGGTGCAGAGGAGATTCACCAGGATGTTACCAGGGCTGGAGCGCTTCAGCTATGAAGAGAGACTGGGAAGATTGGGTTTGTTTTCCTTGGAGCAGAGGAGGCTGAGGGGGGACATGATTGAGGTGTACAAAATTATGAGGGGCACAGATAGGATGGATACTAAGGAGCTTTTTCCCTTCGTTGAGGGTTCTATAACAAGGGGGCATAGATTCAAGGTAAAAGGCGGGAGGTTTAGAGGGGATTTGAGAAAGAACTTTTTCACCCAGAGGGTGGTTGGAGTCTGGAACTCACTGCCGGAAAGGGTTGTGGAGGCAGGAACCCTCACAACATTCAAGAAGCATTTGGATGAGCACTTGAAATGCCATAGCATACAAGGCTACGGATCAAATGCTGGAATATGGGATTAGAGCAGACAGGGCTGATGGCCGGCGCGGACACGATGGGCCGAAGGGCCTCTATCCGTACTGTATAACTCTATGACTCTATGACTCTAGATACTGGATGGGTTAAAAATTGATAAAGAGGAGGTACTGGAAAGGCTGGCTGTACTTAAAGTAGATAAATCACCCGGTCCGGATGGGATGCATCCGAGGTTGCTGAGGGAAGTAAGGGTGGAAATTGCGGAGGTACTGGCCATAATCTTCCAAACATCTGTAGATACGGGGGTGGTGCCAGAGGACTGGAGAATTGCAAATGTTACACCCTTGTTCAAAAAAGGGTGTAAGGATAAACCCAGCAACTACAGGCCAGTCAGTTTAACCTCAGTGGTGGGGAAACTTTTAGAAAAGATAATCCAGGACAGAATTAACAGTCACTTGGACAAGTGTGGATTAATTAAGGAAAGCCAGCACGGATTTGTTAAAGGCAAATCATGTTTAACTAACTTGATTGAGTTTTTTGATGAGGTAACAGAGAGGGTTGATGAGGGTAGTGCGGTTGATGTTGTGTATATGGACTTTCAAAAGGCATTTGATAAAGTGCCACATAATAGACTTGTCAGCAAAATTGAAGCCCATGGAATAAAAGGGACAGTGGCAGCACGGATACAAAATTGGCTAAATGACAGGAAACAGAGAGTAGTGGTGAACGGTTGTTTTTCGGACTGGAGGGAGGTGTACAGTGGCGTTCCCCAGGGGTCGGTGCTGGGACCACTGCTTTTCTTGATATATATTAATGACTTGGACTTGGGTGTACAGGGCACAATTTCAAAATTTGGGGCTGACACAAAACTTGGAAGGGTAGTGAACAGTGAGGAGTGTAAACAATCTTACAACACCAGGTTATAGTCCAATCACAAGCTTTCGGAGGCTTCCTCCTTCGTCAGGTGAATGTCACATTCACCTGACAAAGAAGATAATCTCCGAAAGCTTGTGATTTTCAAATTAAATTGTTGGACTATAACCTGGTGTTGTAAGATTGTTTACATTTGTCAACCCCAGTCCATCACCGGCATCTCCACATAACAGTGAGAAGGATAGTGATAGACTTCAAGAGGTTATAGACAGGCTGGTGGAATGGGCGGACACGTGGCAGATGAAATTTAACACAGAAAAATGCGAAGTGATACATTTTGGCTGGAAGAGTGAGGGGAGGCAATATAAACCAGAGGGCACAATTCTAAAGGGGGTGCAGGAACAGAGAGACCTGGGGGTATATGTGCACAAATCGCTGAAGGTGGCAGGGCAGGTTGAGAAAGCGGTTAAAAAATCACATGGGTTCCTGGGCTTTATAAATGGAGGCATAGAGTACAAAAGCAAGGAAGTTATGATGAACCTTTATAAAACACTGGCTCGGCCACAGCTGGAGTATCGTGTCCAATTCTGGGCACTGCACTTTAGGAAGGATGTGAAGGCCTTAGAAAGGGTGCAGAAGAGATTTACTAGACTGATTCCAGGGATGAGGGACTTCAGTTATGTGGATAGACTGGAGAAGCTGGGGTTGTTCTCCTTGGAACAGAGATGGTTGAGAGGAGATTTGATAGAGGTATTCAAAATCATGAAGGGTTTAGATAAAGTAAATAAAAATAAACTGTTCTCATTGGTGGAAGGGTCAAGAACCAGAGGACACAGATTTAAGGTGATTGGTAAAAGGACCAAAGGTGACATGAGGAAAAACTTTTTTACGCAGTGAGTGGTTAGGATCTGGAATGTGCTGCCTGAAAGGGTGGTGGAGGCTGATTCAATCATGGCTTTCAAAAAGGAGTTGGATAAATACTTGAAGAGAAAAAATTTGCAGGACTACGGGGAAAGAGCAGGGGAATGGGTCTAACTGGATTGCTCTTACAATGAGCCAGCACGGGCTCGATGGGCTGAATGGCCTCCTTCTGTGCTGTAACCATTCTATGATCCTATGATAGGGGCTCGGGGGAGGAGAGGAGACTGTGGGATGGGGACTGAAAGAGAGATGGAGACTGGGGAATGGGGGCACGGGGGAGATAGAGACTGATGAATGGGGGCTCGGGGAGAGATGGAGACTGTTGAATGGGGGCTCTGGGAGAGAGGGAGACTGGAGAATGGGGGCTTTGGGAGAGATGGAGACTGGAGAATGGGGGCTTTGGGAGAGATGGAGACTGGAGAATGGGGGCATGGGGAGAGATGGAGACTGGAGAATGGGGTCTTTGGGAGAGATGGAGACTGGTGAATGGGTGCTCGGGGGAGAGATGGAGACTGGAGAATGGGGGCATGGGGAGAGATGGAGACTGGAGAATGGGGGCTTTGGGAGAGACGGAGACTGGTGAATGGGGGCTCGGGGGAGAGATGGAGACTGGTGAATGGGGGCTCGGGGAGAGATGGAGACTGGTGAATGGGGGCACGGGGGAGATAGAGGCTGGTGAATGGGGGCTTTGGGAGAGATGGAGACTGGTGAATGGGGGCTCGGGGAGAGATGGAGACTGTTGAATGGGGGCTCTGGGAGAGATGGAGACTGGAGAATGGGGGCTCGGGGGAGAGATGGAGACTGGTGAATGGGGGCTCGGGGAGAGATGGAAACAGGTGAATGGGGGCATGGGGAGAGATGGAGACTGGGAAATGGGGGCACGGGGGAGAGATGGAGACTGGTGAATGGGGGCTCGGGGAGAGATGGAGACTGGGGAATTGGGGTTTGGGGAATGATGGAGACTGGGGAATGGGGGTTTGGGGAATGATGGAGACTGGGGAATGGGGGATTGGGGAATGATGGAGACTTGGGAATGGGGGCTTGGGGAATGATGGAGACTGGGGAGTGGGGGTTCGGGGAGAGATGGAGACAGGGGAATGGGGGTTTGGGGAGAGATGAAGGCTGGTGAATGGAGATTTGGGGGAGGAGATGGAGTCTGGGAACTGGCCACCCGGAGGGAGAGATTAAGACTGAGGAATGGGTGGAGAGGGTGACTGGGGAATTGAGACTCGGTGAGTGATGGAAACTTGGGAATGGGTGATCGGGGGAGAGAGGATGACTGGGTAATGGGGGCTCAGGGGGAGTGATGGAGGCTATGGAATCTGTGCTCAGGGAGAGAGAGGGGGACTGAGGATTGGGAGCTTGTGGGGGAGACAGAGTCTGGGGAATGTGGGCTCGGGACGAGTGATGGAGGCAGGGGAATGGTGACGCGGGGAAGACATATGGAATGCGGAATGGGATCTTGGGGGGAAAGGAATACTGGGGAATGGGGTATTAGGGAGAGATCAAGAATGGGGAATGGGGGCTCAGGTTGTTGAGAGTAATTGGGGAATGGGGTCTCGGGGAGACAGGGAGACGGGAATAGGGGCTCGGGGGAGAGATGGAGACTGGGTAATGGGGGTCATGTGAGAGAGGGAGATTGGAGAATGGGGATAAGATGGCTCAAGGAGGGATGGAGATGTGGAATTTGGGAGCGAGGTGAGAGATGTATGAGGAATGGGGGTTCAGGAGGAGAGGGTGATGGAAATGGGCGTTCATTGAGAAAGAGAGGGAGGGAGACTGGGAATGAGGGCGCAGGGAGAGATGGAGACTTAGATATGGGTGCTCAGGGTTTGAGATGGGGACTGGGGAATGGAGGTTCGTGGAGAGGGAGGTAGGTTGGGGATTGGGAGCCTGAGGGGAGTGATGGGGACTGGGAAATGGGGGAATGTGAGCTCGGTGGACTGGGGAATGGGGGCTCGGGGAGGGAAGTGGAGTGGGGAATGGGGGCTCGGGGAGGGAAGTGGAGTGGGGAATGGGGGCTCGGGGAGGGAAGTGGAGTGGGGAATGGGGGCTCGGGGAGGGAAGTGGAGTGGGGAATGGGGGCTCGGGGAGGGAAGTGGAGTGGGGAATGGGGGCTCGGCAAGAGATGGAGACAAGGAATCGGGGCTTGGGGAATGATGGAAACTGGAGAATGGGGGCTTGTGGGGGGAGATGGAGTCTGTGGAATGGCCACTCGGTGGGGTGAGAGTGAGTCTGAGGAATGGGAGAGAGATGGAGACAGGGGAATTGGGGCTCAGAGATTGATGGAAACTAGGGAATGGATGCATGGGGAGAGAGGGGCGACTGGGGAATGGGGGCTCGGGGGGGAGAGATGGGGACTGAGATATGGGTACTCAGGGTGAGATGTAGACAGGAATGGGGGCATGTGTGGAGAGATTGAGAATGTTGAATGAGGGCTCAGGGAGAGAGGGAGACCGGGGAATGGGGGCTAGGGGAGAGATTGATGCGGAGTGGGAGTTCGGAAAGAGCAGGAGACTGTGGAGTTGAGGTATGGGGAGAGGTGGAACCTGCGGAATGGGGGTTCAGAGGGAGAGGTGGAGAATTATTAACGACTTCGATGAAGGCATAGAAAGTCTCATATCTAAGTTTGCCGATGACACAAAGATTGGTGGCATTGTAAGCAGTGTAGATGAAAACATCAAATTACAAAGCGATATTGATAGATTAGGTGAATGGGCAAAACTGTGGCAAATGGAATTCAATGTAGACAAATGTGAGGTCATCATTTTGGACCAAAAAGGATAGAACAGGGTACTTTCTAAATGGTAAAAAGTTAAAAACAGTGGATGTCCAAAGGGACTTAGGGGTTCAGGTACATAGATCATTGAAGTGTCATGAACAGGTGCAGAAAATAATCAATAAGGCTAATGGAATGTTGGCCTTTATATCTCGAGGACTAGAGTACAAGGGAGCAGAAGTTATGCTGCAGCTATACAAAACCCTGGTTAGACCGCACCTGGAGTACTGAGAGCAGTTCTGGGCACCGCACCTTCGGAAGGACATATTGGCCTTGGAGGGAGTGCAGCGTAGGTTTACTAGAATGATACCCGGACTTCAAGGGTTAAGTTACGAGGAGAGATTACACAAATTGGGTTTGTATTCTCTAGCGTTTCGAAGGTTAAGGGGTGATCTGATCGAAGTTTATAAGATATTAAGGGGAACAGATAGGGTGGATACTCCTTCCCTCGCCTCCCCTCCAATCCTCACCCTCCCCTCCACCCCTTCCCCTCCCTCCCCCTCCCTCCCCCTCCCCCATACCTCCTCCCTCCCATTCCACCCCTCCCACATACCCCCTCCCCACCCCCTCCCTCCACTCCCCCATACTCCCACCCTCCCCTCCCTCTCCCTCTCCCATACCCCCTCCCTTCCCCACCTTCCCCTCCCACACCCTCATCCGCACCACCCCTATACCCTCCATTCCCTCCTCCCCACCTCCTCTTTCCCCCTCGCTCCCCTCCCCCACCCACTCTCTCGCCTCTCTCCCACCATTTCCTTCCCTCTCCTTCACCCTTCCGTCTCATCACATTCTTCACCTCCAGTCCAGGACTAGAAACTTCCCTATGCTGATCTTCCAAGGAATTCCTGAGCCGATTTTGAAGATTCTGCTGATATTCCAGGATCTAAATGTGAGCCGGCTGTTTTGAGATGACTTTGTACGGTGGACAGTGCAGACTGTGGACCAGACCACCCCGGAGAGGAGGGTCCCCTCCTCACCACCCCGGAGAGGAGGGTCCCCTCCTCACCACCCCGGAGAGGAGGGTCCCCCCATCACCACCCCGGAGAGGAGGGTCCCCCCGTCACCACCCCAGAGAGGAGGATCCCCCCGTCACCACCCCAGAGAGGAGGGTCCCCCAATCACCACCCCAGAGAGGAGGGTCCCCCCGTAACCACCCCGGAGAGGAGGGTCCCCCCGTCACCACCCCAGAGAGGAGGGTCCCCCCGTCACCACCCCAGAGAGGAGGGTCCCCCCGTCACCACCCCGGAGAGGAGGATCCCCCCGTCACCACCCCGGAGAGGAGGGTCCCCCCGTCACCACCCCAGAGAGGAGGGTCCACTCCTCACCACCCCAGAGAGGAGGGTCCCCCCGTCACCACCCCGGAGAGGAGGGTCCCCCCGTCACCACCCCAGAGAAGAGGGTCCCCCAATCACCACCCCGGAGAGGAGGGTCCCCCCATCACCACCCCAGAGAGGAGGGTCCACTCCTCACCACCCCGGAGAGGAGGGTCCCCCCGTCACCACCCCGGAGAGGAGGGTCCCCCCGTCACCACCCCGGAGAGGAGGGACCCCCGTCACCACCCCGGAGAGGAGGGACCCCCGTCACCACCCCGGAGAGGAGGGACCCCCGTCACCACCCCGGAGAGGAGGGTCCCCCAATTACCACCCCGGAGAGGAGGGTCCCCCCATCACCACCCCAGAGAGGAGGGTCCCCCCGTCACCACCCCAGAGAGGAGGGTCCCCCCGTCACCACCCCGGAGAGGAGGGTCCCCCCGTCACCACCCCAGAGAGGAGGGTCCCCCCGTCACCACCCCGGAGAGGAGGGTCCCCTCGTCACCACCCCGGAGAGGAGGGTCCCCCCGTCACCACCCCAGAGAGGAGGGTCCCCCCGTCACCACCCCGGAGAGGAGGGTCCCCCCATCACCACCCCGGAGAGGAGGGTCCCCCCATCACCACCCCAGAGAGGAGGGTCCCCTCGTCACCACCCCGGAGAGGAGGGTCCCCTCGTCACCACCCCAGAGAGGAGGGTCCCCTCATCACCACCCCAGAGAGGAGGGTCCCCCCGTCACCACCCCAGAGAGGAGGGTCCCCCCGTCACCACCCCGGAGAGGAGGGTCCCCCCGTCACCACCCCGGAGAGGAGGGTTCCCTCGTCACCACCCCGGAGAGGAGGGTCCCCCAATCACCACCCCGGAGAGGAGGGTCCCCCCATCACCACCCCAGAGAGGAGGGTCCCCCCATCACCACCCCAGAGAGGAGGGTCCCCCCGTCACCACCCCGGAGAGGAGGATCCCCCCGTCACCACCCCGGAGAGGAGGGTCCCCTCGTCACCACCCCGGAGAGGAGGGTCCCCCCGTCACCACCCCAGAGAGGAGGGTCCCCCCGTCACCACCCCAGAGAGGAGGGTCCCCCCGTCACCACCCCGGAGAGGAGGGTCCCCCATCACCACCCCGGAGAGGAGGGTCCCCCATCACCACTCCAGAGAGGAGGGTCCCCCCATCACCACCCTGGAGAGGAGGGTCCCCCCATCACCACCCCAGAGAGGAGGGTCCCCCCGTCACCACCCCAGAGAGGAGGGTCCCCTCGTCACCACCCCGAGAGGAGGGTCCCCCCGTCACCACCCCGGAGAGGAGGGTCCCCCCATCACCACCCCGGAGAGGAGGGTCCCCCCATCACCACCCCAGAGAGGAGGATCCCCCCGTCACCACCCCAGAGAGGAGGATCCCCCCGTCACCACCCCGGAGAGGAGGGTCCCCTCGTCACCACCCCAGAGAGGAGGGTCCCCTCGTCACCACCCCGGAGAGGAGGGTCCCCTCGTCACCACCCCGGAGAGGAGGGTCCCCCCGTCACCACCCCGGAGTGGAGGGTCCCCCCGTCACCACCCAGGAGAGGAGGGTCCCCCCGTCACCACCCCGGAGAGGAGGGTTCCCCCGTCACCACCCCGGAGAGGAGGGTCCCCCAATCACCACCCCGGAGAGGAGGGTCCCCCCATCACCACCCCAGAGAGGAGGGTCCCCCCATCACCACCCCAGAGAGGAGGGTCCCCCCGTCACCACCCCGGAGAGGAGGATCCCCCCGTCACCACCCCGGAGAGGAGGGTCCCCTCGTCACCACCCCGGAGAGGAGGGTCCCCCCGTCACCACCCCAGAGAGGAGGGTCCCCCCGTCACCACCCCAGAGAGGAGGGTCCCCCCGTCACCACCCCGGAGAGGAGGGTCCCCCATCACCACTCCAGAGAGGAGGGTCCCCCCATCACCACCCTGGAGAGGAGGGTCCCCCCATCACCACCCCAGAGAGGAGGGTCCCCCCGTCACCACCCCGGTGAGGAGGGTCCCCTCGTCACCACCCCGGAGAGGAGGGTCCCCTCGTCACCACCCCGGAGCGGAGGGTCCCCTCGTCATCACCCCGGAGAGGAGGGTCCCCTCGTCACCACCCCGGAGAGGAGGGTCCCCTCGTCACCCACAGGTGAGCTCCTCTGTCCCTCTCTCCCTTAGTGTCCAGCATCCAGTTTTCCGGGGTGTTGACTGGAGACTGGGATCAGCTTGCCCCACGTCACCTTCTTGCCTGGATGGTTTATGCATTGGGGAGACGGAGACGGGGGAGTCAGACGATGCGGTCTCACCCTCGTCCTTTCACTACAGCTAAATCAGACGTATTGATTCATAAAACTCCAGCTTATTTAAATATCAGAGACTCATTCACCCCTGCAGCAAATAAACCATTGAAATTCTCCTCCTTTGCAGACTGCAAGTGTCCTGTATAAAATGAGTTTCAGCTCACTGCCTACTTCGTCATTAAATTGGTAGCTTCACTTAAAGAGGTTCACTGGACAGGCGTCATATGAAACTGGAAATGTGCAGCGCTGGGACAGTGTAGAGGGAACTTTACTCTGTATCTAACCCGTGCTGTACCTGCCCTGGGAGTGTTTGATGGGACAGTGTAGAGGGAACTTTACTCTGTATCTAACCCGTGCTGTACCTGCCCTGGGAGTGTTTGATGGGACAGTGTAGAGGGAACTTTATTCTGTATCTAATCCGGATTGTACCTGCCCTGGGAGTGTTTGATGGGACAGTGTAGATGGAGCTTTACTCTCTATCTAACCCGTGCTGTACCTGCCCTGGGAGCGTTTGATGGGACAGTGTAGAGGGAGCTTTACTCTGTATCTAACCCGTGCTGTACCTGTCCTGGGAGTGTTTGATGGGACAGTGTAGAGGGAACTTTATTCTGTATCTAATCCGGATTGTACCTGCCCTGGGAGTGTTTGATGGGACAGTGTCGAGGGAGCTTTACTCTGTATCTAACCCGTGCTGTACCTGCCCTGGGAGTGTTTGATGGGATAGTGTAGAGGGAACTTTACTCTGTATCTAACCCATGCTGTACCTGCCCTGGGAGTGTTTAATGGGACAGTGTAGAGGGAGATTTACTCTGTATCTAACCCATGCTGTACCTGCCCTGGGAGTGTTTGATGGGACAGTGTAGAGGGAGCTTTACTCTGTATCTAACCCATGCTGTACCTGCCCTGGGAGTGTTTGATGGGACAGTGTAGAGGGAGCTTTACTCTGTATCTAACCAATGCTGTACCTGCCCTGGGAGTGTTTGATGGGACAGTGCAGAGGGAGCTTTACTCTGCATCTAATCCTGATCATATCTGCCCTGGGAGTGTTTGATGGTCTGTCTATCCAAATTAAACAATGGGTGGCCTTTAAAGAAAAGATGGTTCGGGAACAGTCTAGGTACATTCCCACGAGGGGGAAAGGGAGGGCAACCAAAGCCAGAGCTCCCTGGCTGATAAAAGAGATAGAGAGTAAGATGAAGCAGAAAAAGGGGGCATATGACAGATGTCAGGTTGATAACACAAGTGAGAACCAGGTAGAATATAGAAAGTTCAGAGGGGAAGTGAAAAAGGAAATAAGAGGGGCAAAGAGAGAGTATGAGAATAGACTGGCGGCCAACATAAAAGGGAATCCAAAAGTTTTCTACAGGCACGTAAATAGTAAACGGGTAGTAAGAGTTGGGGTGGGGCTGACTCGGGACCAAAAAGGAGATCTACTCATGAAGGCAGAGGTCATGGCAGAGATACTAATTGAGTATTTTGTATCTGTCTTTACCAAGGAAGAAGATGCTGCCAAAGTCACAGTAAAAGAGGAATCCAGGGTGCCTTGGCACTTTGGATACAAAACTGGCTTAGTGGCAGAAGGCAGAGGGTGATGGTCGAAGGTTGTTTTTGTGACTGGAAGCCTGTGGCCAGTGGGGTACCACAGGGATCGGTGCTGGGTCCCTTGCTGTTTGTGGTCGACATTAATGACTTGGATATGAATGTAAAAGGTATGATCAGTAAGTTCGCTGATGATACAAAGATTGGTAGGGTGGTAAATAGCGAGGAGGATAGCCTCACTCTGCAGGACGATATAGATGGGTTGGTCAGATGGACGGAACAGTGGCAAATGGAATTTAACCCGGAAAAGTGCGAGGTGATGCACTTTGGGGGGACTAACAAGGCAAGGGAATACACAATGAATGGGAGGACCCTTGGCAAGACAGAGGGTCAGAGGGATCTTGGTGTGCAAGTTCACAGATCCCTGAAGGCGGCGGAACAGGTAGATAAGGTGGTAAAGAAGGCATATGGGATACTTGCCTTTATTAGCCGAGGCATAGAATATAAGAGCAAGGAGGTTATGATGGAGCTGTATAAAACACTGGTTAGGCCACAGCTGGAGTACTGTGTGCAGTTCTGGTCGCCACACTACAGGAAGGATGTGATCGCTTTGGAGAGGGTGCAGAGGAGATTCACCAGGATGTTACCAGGGCTGGAGCGCTTCAGCTATGAAGAGAGACTGGGAAGATTGGGTTTGTTTTCCTTGGAGCAGAGGAGGCTGAGGGGGGACATGATTGAGGTGTACAAAATTATGAGGGGCACAGATAGGATGGATACTAAGGAGCTTTTTCCCTTCGTTGAGGGTTCTATAACAAGGGGGCATAGATTCAAGGTAAAAGGCGGGAGGTTTAGAGGGGATTTGAGAAAGAACTTTTTCACCCAGAGGGTGGTTGGAGTCTGGAACTCACTGCCGGAAAGGGTTGTGGAGGCAGGAACCCTCACAACATTCAAGAAGCATTTGGATGAGCACTTGAAATGCCATAGCATACAAGGCTACGGATCAAATGCTGGAATATGGGATTAGAGCAGACAGGGCTGATGGCCGGCGCGGACACGATGGGCCGAAGGGCCTCTATCCGTACTGTATAACTCTATGACTCTATGACTCTAGATACTGGATGGGTTAAAAATTGATAAAGAGGAGGTACTGGAAAGGCTGGCTGTACTTAAAGTAGATAAATCACCCGGTCCGGATGGGATGCATCCGAGGTTGCTGAGGGAAGTAAGGGTGGAAATTGCGGAGGTACTGGCCATAATCTTCCAAACATCTGTAGATACGGGGGTGGTGCCAGAGGACTGGAGAATTGCAAATGTTACACCCTTGTTCAAAAAAGGGTGTAAGGATAAACCCAGCAACTACAGGCCAGTCAGTTTAACCTCAGTGGTGGGGAAACTTTTAGAAAAGATAATCCAGGACAGAATTAACAGTCACTTGGACAAGTGTGGATTAATTAAGGAAAGCCAGCACGGATTTGTTAAAGGCAAATCATGTTTAACTAACTTGATTGAGTTTTTTGATGAGGTAACAGAGAGGGTTGATGAGGGTAGTGCGGTTGATGTTGTGTATATGGACTTTCAAAAGGCATTTGATAAAGTGCCACATAATAGACTTGTCAGCAAAATTGAAGCCCATGGAATAAAAGGGACAGTGGCAGCACGGATACAAAATTGGCTAAATGACAGGAAACAGAGAGTAGTGGTGAACGGTTGTTTTTCGGACTGGAGGGAGGTGTACAGTGGCGTTCCCCAGGGGTCGGTGCTGGGACCACTGCTTTTCTTGATATATATTAATGACTTGGACTTGGGTGTACAGGGCACAATTTCAAAATTTGGGGCTGACACAAAACTTGGAAGGGTAGTGAACAGTGAGGAGTGTAAACAATCTTACAACACCAGGTTATAGTCCAATCACAAGCTTTCGGAGGCTTCCTCCTTCGTCAGGTGAATGTCACATTCACCTGACAAAGAAGATAATCTCCGAAAGCTTGTGATTTTCAAATTAAATTGTTGGACTATAACCTGGTGTTGTAAGATTGTTTACATTTGTCAACCCCAGTCCATCACCGGCATCTCCACATAACAGTGAGGAGGATAGTGATAGACTTCAAGAGGTTATAGACAGGCTGGTGGAATGGGCGGACACGTGGCAGATGAAATTTAACACAGAAAAATGCGAAGTGATACATTTTGGCTGGAAGAGTGAGGGGAGGCAATATAAACCAGAGGGCACAATTCTAAAGGGGGTGCAGGAACAGAGAGACCTGGGGGTATATGTGCACAAATCGCTGAAGGTGGCAGGGCAGGTTGAGAAAGCGGTTAAAAAATCACATGGGTTCCTGGGCTTTATAAATGGAGGCATAGAGTACAAAAGCAAGGAAGTTATGATGAACCTTTATAAAACACTGGCTCGGCCACAGCTGGAGTATCGTGTCCAATTCTGGGCACTGCACTTTAGGAAGGATGTGAAGGCCTTAGAAAGGGTGCAGAAGAGATTTACTAGACTGATTCCAGGGATGAGGGACTTCAGTTATGTGGATAGACTGGAGAAGCTGGGGTTGTTCTCCTTGGAACAGAGATGGTTGAGAGGAGATTTGATAGAGGTATTCAAAATCATGAAGGGTTTAGATAAAGTAAATAAAAATAAACTGTTCTCATTGGTGGAAGGGTCAAGAACCAGAGGACACAGATTTAAGGTGATTGGTAAAAGGACCAAAGGTGACATGAGGAAAAACTTTTTTACGCAGTGAGTGGTTAGGATCTGGAATGTGCTGCCTGAAAGGGTGGTGGAGGCTGATTCAATCATGGCTTTCAAAAAGGAGTTGGATAAATACTTGAAGAGAAAAAATTTGCAGGACTACGGGGAAAGAGCAGGGGAATGGGTCTAACTGGATTGCTCTTACAATGAGCCAGCACGGGCTCGATGGGCTGAATGGCCTCCTTCTGTGCTGTAACCATTCTATGATCCTATGATAGGGGCTCGGGGGAGGAGAGGAGACTGTGGGATGGGGACTGAAAGAGAGATGGAGACTGGGGAATGGGGGCACGGGGGAGATAGAGACTGATGAATGGGGGCTCGGGGAGAGATGGAGACTGTTGAATGGGGGCTCTGGGAGAGAGGGAGACTGGAGAATGGGGGCTTTGGGAGAGATGGAGACTGGAGAATGGGGGCTTTGGGAGAGATGGAGACTGGAGAATGGGGGCATGGGGAGAGATGGAGACTGGAGAATGGGGTCTTTGGGAGAGATGGAGACTGGTGAATGGGTGCTCGGGGGAGAGATGGAGACTGGAGAATGGGGGCATGGGGAGAGATGGAGACTGGAGAATGGGGGCTTTGGGAGAGACGGAGACTGGTGAATGGGGGCTCGGGGGAGAGATGGAGACTGGTGAATGGGGGCTCGGGGAGAGATGGAGACTGGTGAATGGGGGCACGGGGGAGATAGAGGCTGGTGAATGGGGGCTTTGGGAGAGATGGAGACTGGTGAATGGGGGCTCGGGGAGAGATGGAGACTGTTGAATGGGGGCTCTGGGAGAGATGGAGACTGGAGAATGGGGGCTCGGGGGAGAGATGGAGACTGGTGAATGGGGGCTCGGGGAGAGATGGAAACAGGTGAATGGGGGCATGGGGAGAGATGGAGACTGGGAAATGGGGGCACGGGGGAGAGATGGAGACTGGTGAATGGGGGCTCGGGGAGAGATGGAGACTGGGGAATTGGGGTTTGGGGAATGATGGAGACTGGGGAATGGGGGTTTGGGGAATGATGGAGACTGGGGAATGGGGGATTGGGGAATGATGGAGACTTGGGAATGGGGGCTTGGGGAATGATGGAGACTGGGGAGTGGGGGTTCGGGGAGAGATGGAGACAGGGGAATGGGGGTTTGGGGAGAGATGAAGGCTGGTGAATGGAGATTTGGGGGAGGAGATGGAGTCTGGGAACTGGCCACCCGGAGGGAGAGATTAAGACTGAGGAATGGGTGGAGAGGGTGACTGGGGAATTGAGACTCGGTGAGTGATGGAAACTTGGGAATGGGTGATCGGGGGAGAGAGGATGACTGGGTAATGGGGGCTCAGGGGGAGTGATGGAGGCTATGGAATCTGTGCTCAGGGAGAGAGAGGGGGACTGAGGATTGGGAGCTTGTGGGGGAGACAGAGTCTGGGGAATGTGGGCTCGGGACGAGTGATGGAGGCAGGGGAATGGTGACGCGGGGAAGACATATGGAATGCGGAATGGGATCTTGGGGGGAAAGGAATACTGGGGAATGGGGTATTAGGGAGAGATCAAGAATGGGGAATGGGGGCTCAGGTTGTTGAGAGTAATTGGGGAATGGGGTCTCGGGGAGACAGGGAGACGGGAATAGGGGCTCGGGGGAGAGATGGAGACTGGGTAATGGGGGTCATGTGAGAGAGGGAGATTGGAGAATGGGGATAAGATGGCTCAAGGAGGGATGGAGATGTGGAATTTGGGAGCGAGGTGAGAGATGTATGAGGAATGGGGGTTCAGGAGGAGAGGGTGATGGAAATGGGCGTTCATTGAGAAAGAGAGGGAGGGAGACTGGGAATGAGGGCGCAGGGAGAGATGGAGACTTAGATATGGGTGCTCAGGGTTTGAGATGGGGACTGGGGAATGGAGGTTCGTGGAGAGGGAGGTAGGTTGGGGATTGGGAGCCTGAGGGGAGTGATGGGGACTGGGAAATGGGGGAATGTGAGCTCGGTGGACTGGGGAATGGGGGCTCGGGGAGGGAAGTGGAGTGGGGAATGGGGGCTCGGGGAGGGAAGTGGAGTGGGGAATGGGGGCTCGGGGAGGGAAGTGGAGTGGGGAATGGGGGCTCGGGGAGGGAAGTGGAGTGGGGAATGGGGGCTCGGGGAGGGAAGTGGAGTGGGGAATGGGGGCTCGGCAAGAGATGGAGACAAGGAATCGGGGCTTGGGGAATGATGGAAACTGGAGAATGGGGGCTTGTGGGGGGAGATGGAGTCTGTGGAATGGCCACTCGGTGGGGTGAGAGTGAGTCTGAGGAATGGGAGAGAGATGGAGACAGGGGAATTGGGGCTCAGAGATTGATGGAAACTAGGGAATGGATGCATGGGGAGAGAGGGGCGACTGGGGAATGGGGGCTCGGGGGGGAGAGATGGGGACTGAGATATGGGTACTCAGGGTGAGATGTAGACAGGAATGGGGGCATGTGTGGAGAGATTGAGAATGTTGAATGAGGGCTCAGGGAGAGAGGGAGACCGGGGAATGGGGGCTAGGGGAGAGATTGATGCGGAGTGGGAGTTCGGAAAGAGCAGGAGACTGTGGAGTTGAGGTATGGGGAGAGGTGGAACCTGCGGAATGGGGGTTCAGAGGGAGAGGTGGAGAATTATTAACGACTTCGATGAAGGCATAGAAAGTCTCATATCTAAGTTTGCCGATGACACAAAGATTGGTGGCATTGTAAGCAGTGTAGATGAAAACATCAAATTACAAAGCGATATTGATAGATTAGGTGAATGGGCAAAACTGTGGCAAATGGAATTCAATGTAGACAAATGTGAGGTCATCATTTTGGACCAAAAAGGATAGAACAGGGTACTTTCTAAATGGTAAAAAGTTAAAAACAGTGGATGTCCAAAGGGACTTAGGGGTTCAGGTACATAGATCATTGAAGTGTCATGAACAGGTGCAGAAAATAATCAATAAGGCTAATGGAATGTTGGCCTTTATATCTCGAGGACTAGAGTACAAGGGGGCAGAAGTTATGCTGCAGCTATACAAAACCCTGGTTAGACCGCACCTGGAGTACTGAGAGCAGTTCTGGGCACCGCACCTTCGGAAGGACATATTGGCCTTGGAGGGAGTGCAGCGTAGGTTTACTAGAATGATACCCGGACTTCAAGGGTTAAGTTACGAGGAGAGATTACACAAATTGGGTTTGTATTCTCTAGCGTTTCGAAGGTTAAGGGGTGATCTGATCGAAGTTTATAAGATATTAAGGGGAACAGATAGGGTGGATACTCCTTCCCTCGCCTCCCCTCCAATCCTCACCCTCCCCTCCACCCCTTCCCCTCCCTCCCCCTCCCTCCCCCTCCCCCATACCTCCTCCCTCCCATTCCACCCCTCCCACATACCCCCTCCCCACCCCCTCCCTCCACTCCCCCATACTCCCACCCTCCCCTCCCTCTCCCTCTCCCATACCCCCTCCCTTCCCCACCTTCCCCTCCCACACCCTCATCCGCACCACCCCTATACCCTCCATTCCCTCCTCCCCACCTCCTCTTTCCCCCTCGCTCCCCTCCCCCACCCACTCTCTCGCCTCTCTCCCACCATTTCCTTCCCTCTCCTTCACCCTTCCGTCTCATCACATTCTTCACCTCCAGTCCAGGACTAGAAACTTCCCTATGCTGATCTTCCAAGGAATTCCTGAGCCGATTTTGAAGATTCTGCTGATATTCCAGGATCTAAATGTGAGCCGGCTGTTTTGAGATGACTTTGTACGGTGGACAGTGCAGACTGTGGACCAGACCACCCCGGAGAGGAGGGTCCCCTCCTCACCACCCCGGAGAGGAGGGTCCCCCCGTCACCACCCCGGAGAGGAGGGTCCCCCCGTCACCACCCCGGAGAGGAGGGTCCCCCCGTCACCACCCCGGAGAGGAGGGTCCCCTCCTCACCACCCCGGAGAGGAGGGTCCCCCCATCACCACCCCGGAGAGGAGGGTCCCCCCGTCACCACCCCAGAGAGGAGGATCCCCCCGTCACCACCCCAGAGAGGAGGGTCCCCCAATCACCACCCCAGAGAGGAGGGTCCCCCCGTCACCACCCCGGAGAGGAGGGTCCCCCCGTCACCACCCCAGAGAGGAGGGTCCCCCCGTCACCACCCCAGAGAGGAGGGTCCCCCCGTCACCACCCCGGAGAGGAGGATCCCCCCGTCACCACCCCGGAGAGGAGGGTCCCCCCGTCACCACCCCAGAGAGGAGGGTCCACTCCTCACCACCCCAGAGAGGAGGGTCCCCCCGTCACCACCCCGGAGAGGAGGGTCCCCCCGTCACCACCCCAGAGAAGAGGGTCCCCCAATCACCACCCCGGAGAGGAGGGTCCCCCCATCACCACCCCAGAGAGGAGGGTCCACTCCTCACCACCCCGGAGAGGAGGGTCCCCCCGTCACCACCCCGGAGAGGAGGGTCCCCCCGTCACCACCCCGGAGAGGAGGGACCCCCGTCACCACCCCGGAGAGGAGGGACCCCCGTCACCACCCCGGAGAGGAGGGTCCCCCAATTACCACCCCGGAGAGGAGGGTCCCCCCATCACCACCCCAGAGAGGAGGGTCCCCCCGTCACCACCCCAGAGAGGAGGGTCCCCCCGTCACCACCCCGGAGAGGAGGGTCCCCCCGTCACCACCCCAGAGAGGAGGGTCCCCCCGTCACCACCCCGGAGAGGAGGGTCCCCCCGTCACCACCCCAGAGAGGAGGGTCCCCTCATCACCACCCCAGAGAGGAGGGTCCCCCCGTCACCACCCCAGAGAGGAGGGTCCCCCCGTCACCACCCCGGAGAGGAGGGTCCCCCCGTCACCACCCCGGAGAGGAGGGTTCCCCCGTCACCACCCCGGAGAGGAGGGTCCCCCAATCACCACCCCGGAGAGGAGGGTCCCCCCATCACCACCCCAGAGAGGAGGGTCCCCCCATCACCACCCCAGAGAGGAGGGTCCCCCCGTCACCACCCCGGAGAGGAGGATCCCCCCGTCACCACCCCGGAGAGGAGGGTCCCCTCGTCACCACCCCGGAGAGGAGGGTCCCCCCGTCACCACCCCAGAGAGGAGGGTCCCCCCGTCACCACCCCAGAGAGGAGGGTCCCCCCGTCACCACCCCGGAGAGGAGGGTCCCCCATCACCACCCCGGAGAGGAGGGTCCCCCATCACCACTCCAGAGAGGAGGGTCCCCCCATCACCACCCTGGAGAGGAGGGTCCCCCCATCACCACCCCAGAGAGGAGGGTCCCCCCGTCACCACCCCAGAGAGGAGGGTCCCCTCGTCACCACCCCGAGAGGAGGGTCCCCCCGTCACCACCCCGGAGAGGAGGGTCCCCCCATCACCACCCCGGAGAGGAGGGTCCCCCCATCACCACCCCAGAGAGGAGGATCCCCCCGTCACCACCCCAGAGAGGAGGATCCCCCCGTCACCACCCCGGAGAGGAGGGTCCCCTCGTCACCACCCCAGAGAGGAGGGTCCCCTCGTCACCACCCCGGAGAGGAGGGTCCCCTCGTCACCACCCCGGAGAGGAGGGTCCCCCCGTCACCACCCCGGAGTGGAGGGTCCCCCCGTCACCACCCAGGAGAGGAGGGTCTCCCCGTCACCACCCCGGAGAGGAGGGTCTCCCCGTCACCACCCCGGAGAGGAGGGTTCCCCCGTCACCACCCCGGAGAGGAGGGTCCCCCAATCACCACCCCGGAGAGGAGGGTCCCCCCATCACCACCCCAGAGAGGAGGGTCCCCCCATCACCACCCCAGAGAGGAGGGTCCCCCCGTCACCACCCCGGAGAGGAGGATCCCCCCGTCACCACCCCGGAGAGGAGGGTCCCCTCGTCACCACCCCGGAGAGGAGGGTCCCCCCGTCACCACCCCAGAGAGGAGGGTCCCCCCGTCACCACCCCAGAGAGGAGGGTCCCCCCGTCACCACCCCGGAGAGGAGGGTCCCCCATCACCACTCCAGAGAGGAGGGTCCCCCCATCACCACCCTGGAGAGGAGGGTCCCCCCATCACCACCCCAGAGAGGAGGGTCCCCCCGTCACCACCCCGGTGAGGAGAGTCCCCTCGTCACCACCCCGGAGAGGAGGGTCCCCTCGTCACCACCCCGGAGCGGAGGGTCCCCTCGTCATCACCCCGGAGAGGAGGGTCCCCTCGTCACCACCCCGGAGAGGAGGGTCCCCTCGTCACCCACAGGTGAGCTCCTCTGTCCCTCTCTCCCTTAGTGTCCAGCATCCAGTTTTCCGGGGTGTTGACTGGAGACTGGGATCAGCTTGCCCCATGTCACCTTCTTGCCTGGATGGTTTATGCATTGGGGAGACGGAGACGGGGGAGTCAGACGATGCGGTCTCACCCTCGTCCTTTCACTACAGCTAAATCAGACGTATTGATTCATAAAACTCCAGCTTATTTAAATATCAGAGACTCATTCACCCCTGCAGCAAATAAACCATTGAAATTCTCCTCCTTTGCAGACTGCAAGTGTCCTGTATAAAATGAGTTTCAGCTCACTGCCTACTTCGTCATTAAATTGGTAGCTTCACTTAAAGAGGTTCACTGGACAGGCGTCATATGAAACTGGAAATGTGCAGCGCTGGGACAGTGTAGAGGGAACTTTACTCTGTATCTAACCCGTGCTGTACCTGCCCTGGGAGTGTTTGATGGGACAGTGTAGATGGAGCTTTACTCTCTATCTAACCCGTGCTGTACCTGCCCTGGGAGCGTTTGATGGGACAGTGTAGAGGGAGCTTTACTCTGTATCTAACCCGTGCTGTACCTGTCCTGGGAGTGTTTGATGGGACAGTGTAGAGGGAACTTTATTCTGTATCTAATCCGGATTGTACCTGCCCTGGGAGTGTTTGATGGGACAGTGTCGAGGGAGCTTTACTCTGTATCTAACCCGTGCTGTACCTGCCCTGGGAGTGTTTGATGGGATAGTGTAGAGGGAACTTTACTCTGTATCTAACCCATGCTGTACCTGCCCTGGGAGTGTTTAATGGGACAGTGTAGAGGGAGATTTACTCTGTATCTAACCCATGCTGTACCTGCCCTGGGAGTGTTTGATGGGACAGTGTAGAGGGAGCTTTACTCTGTATCTAACCCATGCTGTACCTGCCCTGGGAGTGTTTGATGGGACAGTGTAGAGGGAGCTTTACTCTGTATCTAACCAATGCTGTACCTGCCCTGGGAGTGTTTGATGGGACAGTGCAGAGGGAGCTTTACTCTGCATCTAATCCTGATCATATCTGCCCTGGGAGTGTTTGATGGTCTGTCTATCCAAATTGGCAAAGTGTTTCTGTCGCCAGCATGAACTGTCCACTCCTTCAGAGGCACAACATTCAGAAAACCAAGTGTATGATCTGTCAGTTTTTAATATTTAAGCAGAGAAAGGCACCAGAACCTGACGACCTCTCCAATGTGCTGACCTTTCAGTGGAGTAAATGACTTTCAATAGCTTTGCATTGTAATCAGAAACACAGGGCACTCCATTAGATCAGATATGAAAACATTCACCTTCTGCTCCACGACTGCTGCGTGGGGGGGTCAAGGGCACGAAAGATTTTCAACGTTAATGCAGATTTAATCCAGCTTTGTTTGATTAAGTGGCTGATTGTAGGATCGGGGGCAGCAGCAGCTGGAACTGATTAGGGCAGTGAGCTGCACATTGTCAAAGGGGCAGGCCTCAGGCATAAGATCATAAGAATACTGAGGATACTGGAAATCTGAAATAAAACCAGAAAATGCTGGAGAAACTCAGCAGGTCAGGCAGCGTCTGTGGAGAAAGAAACAGAGATAATGTTTCAGGTCAAAGACCTTTCATCAGAACTGGAAGATGTTAAAGAGTTAAAGTTTTTGCTGAGGACTGATCATTCGGGGTCAGAGAGGGGAAGGTCAGAGGGGATAGTGAAAACACGACAAAGGGTGAGATTGGAGGGAGGGATGGGGTCAGAGGAAAGTGAAGGGGAAGAAGGATCAGGAGGAGTGTTGGTATCTAAGAGCTGTTGAAGCTTGCGGTCCTTGACACCTGAAAGGAAGAAAAAGGTTTTTTGTTAAAGGGCCAGATGAGGCGAAGGATTAAATAGAACTGCAGACCAGGACAACTCTGAGATAGAGTGAGTTGGTGCTGCTGGAGAGCGCGGTCGAGAGCATGCATGGGGTGGCGCATGGCATTGAGCGTGGATCTCAGGAAGCAGCAAGAGCAGTAGCCCGAGGAACGCTGAATATCATGGAGATATCTGTAATCACGGGTGGATCCATGTGGAATAACTCGGAGCTGGAGACAGTTGCTGAGGAAAGAGATGTGGCTGTGAAAGTGAGTTTTAATGGATACCTGATCAAACACGAGAAGGGAATCAGAAAGCAAAGAAGGTGAATAAGGTAAAAGAGAGAAATGAAAATCCGTCAGAGAGAAAAGCAGAACTTCTTCAAGGTGGGGCATTGCTGGGAGAGAAGTGGCCGTGAATTAAACACTGAATCAAAAGCAAAATACTGAGGATAATGGAAATCTGAAATAAAAACAGAAAATGCTGGAAATGTTCAGCAGGTCAGGCAACTTCTGTGGAGAAAGAAACAGAGTTAACATTTCAGGTCAAAGACCTTTCGTCAGAACTGGAAGATGTTAAAAGAGTTACAGTATTTGAGCCAGGGAAAGGGGGGAGGGAGGGGTGGGGGAGGAAAGAACAAAAGGGAAGGTCTGTGATAGGGTGGAGGGCAGGAGTGATTAAATGATAAAAGTGATGATGGTGCAAGGCAAGGAGGGTGGGAATGGGACAAGTAAAGAAACAGAAGATGGGTCTAGAGGAGCTGTAAATGGCAACAGCAGAACCATTACCAGCACCTGCTGACCAAAAATATGGGAGCAGTGGTTCTGATCTGAAGTTATTGAAATCAATGTTGAGTCTGGAAGATTATAAAATGCCTAATCAAAAGATGAGATGCTGTTCCTCGAGCTTCCGTTGAAGATTGGAACAGTGTAGGAGACCGAGGACAGAGAGGTCAGAGTGGGAGTGGGACGGGGAATGGGAATTAAAAAGACAAGCGACCGGCAGGTCAGGGTCACACTTGCGGATTGACTGGAGATGTTCAGCAAAGGGATCACCCAATCTGCGTTTGGTCTCCCCAGTGTAGAGGAGACCCGCATCGTGAGCAATGGATACAGTATAGTAAATTGAAAGAAGTACAAGTAAATCACTGTTTCACCTGGAAGGAGTGTTTGGGGCCCTGGACAGTGGGAAGGGAGGAGGTGAAAGGGCAAGTGGTGCATCTCTTGCACTCACATGGGAAGGTGACGTGGGGAGGAGAGTGGGTGCTGGGGGTGATGGAAGAGTGGACCAGGGTGTCACGGAGGGAGCGGTCCCTTCGGAATGCTGAGAGGGGCATAATTCCCCCACTGCACACAGGGGCCCCAATCTGCGGCCAGCCTGGGATTGTAGAACCACACCTTCAGATAATCCCCTGAATAAAACCTTTAAAAATAATGATAATATGTTTAAAATATACTTTGGCACCATTTAACTATCAGCCTTATCTTAGTGGTGGTTCTCTCACCTCTGAGTCAGAAGGTCGCTGGTTCATGCCCCACTCCAGAGACTTGAGCCTTTATTCTAGGCTGACTGTCCACTGCAGTACTAGGGAAGTGCAGCATTGTCCGAGGTGCCGTCTTTCAGATGAGACATTAAACCGAGGCCCTGTCTGCCCTCCTCAGGTGGACAGAAAGATCCCACGGCACTATCTGAAGGGGAGATCTCCTCAGTGTCCTGGCCACTATTTATCGCTCAACCAACATCGCCATAACAGATTATTTATCTCAGTGCTGTTTGTGGGATCTTGCTGTGCACAAATTGGCTGCAGTGTTTCCTAAATTACAACAGTGACTTCACTTAAAAGTGCTTCATTCACTCAGCACGTTGGGATGTCCTGAGGTTATGAAAGGCACTGTAGAAATGCCATTTTCTTGTAATTGGTGTGTTCAATGCCAGAATGTCCAAAAGACATTTAACGCCCAGGATTGTGACGGTGAAAGCAACAAATTATAGGGTGTTTTACCTTGTTTATAAAAAGCACATTAGCATCAAGACCAGAAAATTCAGTATTATTTTCAGTGCTAAGGAGAGTATAGAACCATAGCACTAAAGAAGCTTATAGCATAGAAGGAGGCCATTCAGCCCATCATTTCTGTTTCAGCTCTTTGTTAGAGCAACTCAAAACCAATCCCACTCCCCCACTCTCTCCCCCATCCCTGTATCTTCCTCTGCCTCAACCACTCCCGGAACATTCCATACTCCAACAACACTCCGTGTAAAGGCATCTCTCCTAACCCCTTGCCTCACTCTTTGTGACAATTATAAAATGACTACTCCTTGTCGCTGACCCCCCAGCCAGTGGAAATAGTCTTTCCCTCTTTACTCTATCAAAACAAATTATAATTTTAAAAACCTTTCTATTAAATCCTTGCCTGTTCCAGTGGAGACAGTCCCAGTATCTCAAGCCCCTCCTTGTAACTGTAGTTTCCCATCCCTGGCATTATCCTGGTGAGTCCTTTATTGGTGCATCCAAACTGCTCACTGCATTCTAACTCTTGCCTTGTAAACAATTATCCTTCCCTCACTCTTGTACTCCATGTCCTATTTAGAAAACTCCAAATGCTGCCCGCTTATTTTCTGGCTTTATCTACCTGCACTCACACTTCTAGTGATTTATATATTTGAACCCCTGGATGTCTCTGTTCCTCCACACCCATCAGTAACTTTCCATTCAGTGTATACTGCCATTCCTTGTGTTTCTCTCCCAAAATGTATTGGGACACCTGTCTGTGTCTCCTGAAGTCTCTCACACTCCCTCCTCACTGTTTAACAAACTTCCTCCTTCTGTGCTCACAGAAAATGTTTGTGTTCCCTGTGCTCCCTAATCATCGACACACTGATAACAAAAGTGGACCCAGCACTGACCCCTGGGGTACAGCACTGTTTCAAAATGATGGAAGGATGGGACAGGGTAGATAGAAGCAGACTGTTTCCAGTAGTCGAGGGGTCAGGAAGAAGGGGCCATAGATACAAGATTAAATGTAAGAGGTTTAGAACAGAGACCAGGAGAAACTTCTTCACACACAGAGTTGTGAGGCTGTGGAATTCACTTCCTGGGTTAGTGGTTGAGACAGAAACAATGTCAATATTCAAGATTAGATTGGCTAGGTGGATGAAGAATAATGGGACGAGGACTAGTGGGGGCAATGGCTGGGAACGCTGGGAGAAGAGGGAGAGTCCTCAAGAAAGTTGGATCCTATTTGTCACCCTTAACAATTTCCGTGTTCTAGGAAATCCATCTCCTCCAGTTTGGAAAGGTGCAGAGTGAACCCACTGTCCCTGCTGTCACTCTTGTTTGTGCCATTCTCAGTCCTACACTGGTCCCAAGCACTGACACAGGCCAGTTTGAATAAAATGGAACCAGTTTAATTCAGCTGTCCTGTAGTCTGAGTTTGGAAACAGCATTCTGATTAATGTACTTGAAGCTGCTCATATTTCTTGGACACCCAGAGATGCTGTAACTTGCATGGTGTTGCAGAGCTCACCTTTACGTGGAAGAGATAGTTCCTTCCTTCTCAGTGACCACTAGCCCTGGCCCGTGGCAGGTTTCTGATCGACTGCCTTGCCATTTTGTTCCCTGCTCTGCGCTTCATCTCAGCTCTCCTGTTAAACTCTTCTCCACAGGAATGCTGCAATTTTCCTTTAAATTTGGATGCTCCTGCTTTCAATGATGCTCCTTGCTCTGGTGCTGTTTTCATTATCATAGAATCATACAGCACAGAAGGAGACCATTTGGTCCTGAAAATTTTTTCCCTTCGAGTATTTATCCAATTCCCTTTTGAAAGTTACTAATGAATCTGCTTCCACCGCCCTTTCAGACAGTGAATTCCAGATCACAACAACTTGCTGCGTAAATAAAATTCTCCTCATTTCCCCCCTGGATTTTTTTCCAATTATCTTAAATCTGTGTCCTCTGGTTATTGACCCTCCTGCCACTGGAAACAGTTTCTCCCTCTCTACTCTATCAAAACCCTTCATAATATTGAACATGTCTATTAAATTGCCCCTTATCCTTCTCTGTTCTAAGGAGAACAATCCCATTTAATGTGTAACTTCATGACTATGCCTTTGGCTCACTTTCCGCATCGTTCTGATACAGATATAATCACATGATATATAAGGGATTATTTTCTAAGGCTTTTGAGACTGTTCCCAGCGTGGAGCCTCATTAATGGGAGTACTGGTTGGAGATATGGTTCTGGCATGATTCTGTGATCAGTGATAGCCCCTCACTAGCCTTGCTAATCGACCCCTACAGTCTCAAACACCCCAAGGTCAACGATAAAACTGAAACAAGAGTAACAGACCAAAGCTTCGCTGAATGTAACTTTTAAATATAATTAATCTTACATTTTAACAAGGTTATTTTTCTATAACAAAATGGCCCATTGATTCCAAATATAAATCACATCCTTAATAGACACATGATTCAAACTGGCCTGTTTGATGAACAGATTTTTATTACAATCACATATATAGCCTTATCCTGTATTTACACATCTTAACTTCAGGAATGTACAGAAAGGAATGCAAGTTAAAGCCCCAAATAGTGGACACTGGAATGACGGTTACAGTGCAGGGGATTCTCTGGGTTTCATGCATACACAGCTGCCCAGGTAAAGTGATTGTCACCAGGCTCGGCAGTTCCAGCACAATGTACACAGTGTCTGGTCAGCTCTGTGAGGAGACCAAGTTACTGGGAACCAGGATCAGAAGATCGGAACCAGGATCAGGGGATCGTAAACCAGGATTGGAGGATCAGGAACCAGGATTGGAAGATCAGGAACCAGGATTGGAAGATCAGGAACCAGGAACGGAGGATCAGGAACCAGGATCGTAGGATCGGGAACCAGGAATGGAGGATCAGGAACCAGAAACGGAGGATCAGGAACCAGGATCGTAGGATCGGGAACCAGGAATGGAGGATCAGGAACCAGGAACGGAGGATCAGGAACCAGGATCGTAGGATCGGGAACCAGGAATGGAGGATCAGGAACCAGGGTCGTAGGATCGGGAACCAGGAACGGAGAATCGGGAACCGGGAACGGAGGATCAGGAACTGGGATCGGAGAATTGGGAACCAGAATTGGAGGATCAGAAACCAGGATCGGAGGATCGGGAACCAGGAACGGAGGATCAGGAACCAGAACCAGGATCCAGGACCGGACAATCGTGAACCTGGATTGGAGAAGCAGGGCCTGGGCATCATGTCTGGTTCTCCACGATTCTAATGAGTGTGGGCCCAGCAGTAGCCTTACCTCACAATATTGCCCCTTATCTCTGAAGGGAGTGCAATTCTGTACAGGCCGAGATGGCAATGTTGCTGATCAAAGAACAGTTCCAGAGCTGATGAATTCTCCTTTGGTCTCTTCGGCTTCATCATACTTTGAATCAATGCGACTGGTCGCCGTTGTCTCCATTCTACTCGTGGTGTAAGTGCTGCTACGAATCATTCGGAAACTCGTTGCTGCCGTTAGCTCCTGTTGATCAAATCTACTAACGTGTATGAAAGGGCACCAACGGAAAGCTCTCTTAAATCCGATGCGAAATCTGAGCAATTACAAAAGAAGAATGTTTAGTAAAGGGCTTTGGGACCCATCAACGTCATCCCTTTTCCCAAATTAGTCCCATCTACTCATTGTCAGAGAAACACTACTCTCACCCACAGCAGGAACATCTGTTGAACATGTCCAGGAACTTGGTAGAAATAACAATCCAGAGGAAACCTCATGAGCACTTTCCAATGTTACCACAATCCTCAGTGCAGCTCACCACCTCCAATTCCCTGTCTCGCCAATTATCTCGACCCCATTTACACTGTTCCATTCCTTCCCTGGGAACTTATTCCACAACTTGATTGTCCTTTGGCTGAAAAAGTACTCGTTGACTTCCCTTCTTACTCCTAATTTGGGATCCAGTCTGCGAGCAATTTAAGACGTGACATGTGGTAAGCATAACGTGCTCGGGAGGAACAGGTGACTTTGGACCACTGGTTCCCAAAGCTCTCCACCACTGGGGGTTTTTCTCGCCTCATGTCTGGGTCTGTTGTAGACTCATTGATGGAGATTGATTGCTATGATTAGTTGATAACTCCATTATCGCTGTATCATGTGACTACCAGGATGGTAGAAGGTGAACGAGATGGACCTTGGACTTTCTTTGTCCAGTAATTCCTGTGTTCCTAACTTCCTCATTTTTAACGTGTCCCTGGGATTGGAAAATATTATTGGGAAACTTCACAGAAACCCCTCGGCTGTGTATTAATCACTGCTTGCGATAGGAATAGTTTATCTGATAAGAGGGTTAGGAACATAGAAACAGGAGGAGGCCATTCAGCCCCTTGAGCCTGTTCCACTATTCAATTCGATCATGGCTGATCTGTATCTTAACTCCATCTACCCGCTCTGGTTCCGTAACCCTCAATACCCTCACCTAACAAAAATCTATCAATCACAGTAGTGAAATTTTCAATTGCCCCCCAGCCTGAACAGCTTTTTTTTTTGGGGGGGGGGGGGGGGGAAGAGTTCCAAATTTCCACTACCCACAAGAAGTGCTTTCTGACATCACCCCTAAACGGGTTAGCTCTAATTCTAAGGTTATGCCCCCTTGTTCTAGACTCTCCCACCAGAGGAAATAGTTTCTCTCTATCTACCCTATCTACTCCTTTAATCATCTTAAACACCTCAATTAGATCACCCCTTAATCTTCTATACTCAAGGGAATACAAGCCTAGTCTATGCAACCTGTCCTCATAATTTAACCCTTTTAGTCCCGGTATCATTCTGGTGAATCTGCACTGCATCCCCTCCAAGGCCAATATATCTTTCCTGAGGAGCGATGCCCAGAACTGAATGGAGTACTCCAGATGGAGTCTGACCAGAGCTCTGTACGGCTGTAACATAACTTCCACCCCTTTGTATTCCAGCCCCCATTGAGATAAAGGCCAACATTCCATTAGCCTTTTAAATTATTTTTTGTACCTGTCCACTAGCTTTTAGTGATTTCTGTACTTGGACCCCTAAATCTCTCTGCTCATCCACAGTTCCGAGCTTCTCACCATTTAGAAAATACTCTGATCGATCTTAGGTCCAAAGTGGATGACCTCACACTTTCCCACGTTGAACTCCATCTGCCACAGTTTTGCCCGCTCATTTAATCTATCAATGTCCCATTGCAACTTTCTGCTCCCATTTACACTATTTACTGTGTCTCCTAACTTAGTGTCATCAACAAACTTGAATATACGGCTCTCTATTCCTTCACCTGAGTCATTTCTAAATATAGTGAGAAGCTGAGGCCCCAGTTCAGATCCCTGGGGGACTCCACTAGTCACATCCTGCCAATTTGACCACATATCCATTATTCCTACTCTGTCTCCTACCTCCTCACCAATTCCGTACCAATGTCAATAGATTGCCTCCAATTCCATGCATTCTCAGTTGGAGTGAAAGTTCCTGGTCATGTGAGTTTCAGTTTACTGTATCACAATGACAACTATATCTACAACTGGTCTGTAAACAAACATACACCAACTCTCAAACTTTCTCCTCTCCTCTGCATGATGCAGTTCACACAAGGGTGCAGTTCCCTTCACTAATCCATCCAACTAGCCTTTCTTCACGTGCGAGACATTGAATATGTGCAAGCTACTCTACCACAGCGGGTATCCGGATGCTGTCTCCACGTGACATGGACACACTGGGACTTTCCAGCTGGACTCACTCGCTGATTCCCCCACCTCTAGTCCAGAGATGCTGGTTGGCTGCAGCCTTCCTACTGCCATGATGGCTGAGATTACTTTCTGGACTGTGAAGGTCAATGGAGGTGTACTTATCCATTCAGTTCTGTGTTAGAGATCAGCTCAGTGGTATAGATGTATATTTGTGGTTTGAGTAAAGTGCCTGAGGGAATTATTGGGCCTGTGCGGCTGTTTATTAGTTTTCTGTGTGATATTTGTGGAAGAAGTTTCCATAAGAATCTAGTGGATCTCCTGGCCTGTGGTTTTCAATGTCTGGTACTCTAATCTCCAGCCATGTTCTCCCCTTTGTGTCTGGGTGCTGGGTATCTCAGTGAGCTAATCCTCCACTACTACTTCTTCTTCTTTGGCAGTCGCTCAGGGTCGAGGATGACTTGCTTCCACTCCGGGAGGGTGGGTTCTGCGGTGGCTGAATAGTCCAATCCTGGAGCTGCAGACTCTGCCACAGGTGGGGCAGGTAGTGTTTAATAAGGCGGGTAGATGAGACGCTCTGGATTCTGCGCGCTCTTTCCGCTGCTTACGCTTGGCCTCCACATGCTCCACACGTGACGCTCGGGGTGATTGGCGCCTTCGCGAATGCTTCTTCTCCAGTTTGGGCGTTCTAGGGCAAGCAATTCCCACGTGTCGGTGGGGATGTTGCATTTTTTTAGGGAGGCTTTGAGAGTGTCCTTTTAGCGTTTCCTCTGCCCTCCTAGTGATCGCCTACCATTGCGGAGCTCGGAGTAGAGCACTTGTTTAGGGAATCTTGTGTCGGGCATGTGGACAATGTGGCCCACCCATCGCAACTGGTTGAGCGTGACCAGTGCCTCGATACTGGGGATGTTAGCCTGAGAGAGAACGCTCACGCCTATCCTGCCAGTGGATTTACAAGATTTTGCGGAGGCAACGTTGGTGATATCTCTCCAGGGATTTGAGGTGTCTGCTGTACATTGCCCATGTTTCTGATGCGTACAGGAGGGCGGGGACCACGGCTGCTCTGTAGACCATGAGCTTGGTGCTGGATTTGAGGTCTCGGTCTTCGAACATTCTGTTCCTCAGGTGTCCGAAGGCTACACTGACGTCGATGTTGAATTTCATTGTTGATGTCTGCTCACGCCGAGAGGAGGCTCCCGAGGTATGGAAAATGATCCACGCTGTCCAGCGGCTCACTGTGGATCTTGATGGTCGGGGGGCAGTGTTGTGTGGCAGGAGCGGGCTGGGAGAGGACCTTTGTTTTCCGGATGTTTAGCCTGAGGCCCATTCTCTCATACGCCTCGGTGAATGTGTCAACGATGGTTTGTAGCTTAGCCTCTGAGTGTGCGCACACGCAGGCATCGTCTGCGTACTGCAGCTCGATGACAGAAGTTGGGGTGGTCTTGTTCTGGCCTGGAGGCATCGAAGGTTGAACAGTTTCCCGCTTGTCCTGTAGGTTAGCTCCACTCCGGCAGGGAGCTTCATGGTGATGGGGGTGAAGTGTTGCAGCAAGGAAGATGGAAGCTCTCCCTCCTCTACTAGCCTGTGTGCCTCTGCTTGCCCCACTCAGTGTCTGGTCCGAGGGATTGTCGTTGGAACATTCCCCGTGCCTCTCTCTGGTGATGCACCCTGCAACTCTCGGGACTTGCATTACTCTAACATTCTAAACTGTAGAAAAAAAGATAAATAGCTGTCTTCCTGTCTGTCTCTATACGTCTCTATACGTCTGCCTGCCTGTCTGTGCCTATCTGCCTGTCTCTCTGTGCCTGGCACCTGTTTGCCTGTCAGTCTTTGTCTAGCTTTTGGCCTCTGTCTATCTGGTTGTCTGTGTTTGTGTCTGCCTGTTTATGTTTGTCTGTCTGTGGCTATCTGCATGTCTGTTGCTTGTCTGTCTGTCTGCCTATGTCTGGTTCTGTTTGTCTCTGTCTGTCTGTCTGTCACCTGTACATCTGCAGCCTGTCTGTCCGTTGTGCTCACCGTTGGTTAAGGCAGCAGTAAATGATGGGGTTGTACATGGTGGAGCTCATGGCGAGCCAAAATATTCCCAGGTACACCTGTTGTATGTAGGTTTCATAATAGATGTCCGTTATGAAACTCCCGAGGATAAAGTACAAGTGATAGGGCAGCCAGCAAACGGCGAAGGTCAGAACCACCACAATCATCATCTTCACAACCTGTAACACAGAAAGGAACTGTTCGTAAGTTGATGGAAGTTGTTATTAGATATGTATTGTATGTAAGTTGAAGGAAGGTGTTATTAAAGATGTGTTGCACTTAAGTTGTTGGAAGATGTTATTAGAGATGAGATGAACGTAAGTTGATGGAAGTTGTTATTAGAGATGTATTGTATGTAAGTTGTTGGAAGGTGTTATTAGAGATGTATTGTATGTAAGTTGTTGGAAGGTGTTATTAGAGATGTATTGTATGTAAGTTGTTGGAAGGTGTTATTAGAGATGTATTGTATGTAAGTTGTTGGAAGGTGTTATTAGAGATGTATTGTATGTAAGTTGTTGGAAGGTGTTATTAGAGATGTATTGTACATAAGATGTTGGAAGGTGTTATTCGAGATGAATTGTATGTAAGTTGATCGAATGTGTTATTAGGGAGGTATTGTATGTAAGTTGTTGGAAGGTGTTATTAGAGATGTATTGTACGTAAGTTAATCGAAGGTGTTATTTGAGAATTATTGTCTGTAAGTTGATGGAAGGTGTTATTAGAGATGTATTGTATGTAAGTCGATGGAAGGTGTTATTAGAGATGTATTGTATGTAAGTTGTTGGAAGGTGTTATTAGAGATGTATTGTTAGTAAGTTGATGGATCCTGTTATTAGAGATGTATTGTATGTGAGTTGATGATAGGTGTTGTTAGAAATGTATTGTATGTAAGTTGTTGGAAGGTGCATTTAGAGTTGTATTGTAAGAATGGTGTTGGAATGTGTTATTAGAGATGTAATGTACGTAAGTTAATCGAAGGTATTATTTGAGAATTATTGTCTGTAAGTTGATGGAAGGTATCATTCGAGATGTATTGTTAATAAGTTGATGGATCCTGTTATTAGAGATGTATTGCATGTAAGTTGAAGGAAGGTTTTATTAGAGATGTATTGTCTGCTAGTTGTTGGAAGTTGTTATTCAAGATGTTTTGTTTGTAATTTGTTGGAAGGTGTTATTCGAGATGTATTGTTTGTAAGTTGTTGGAAGGTGTTATTAGAGATGTATTGTACGAAAGTTGATCAAAGGTGTTATTAGAGATGTATTGCATGTAAGATGATGGAGAGTGTTATGAGAGATGCTTTGTTTATAAGTTGATGGAAGGTGTTGTTCGGGATGGATTGTATGTAAGTTGATGGAAGGTGTTATTAGGGATGTATTGTAAGTAAATTGATGAAAGTTGTTATTAGAGATGTATTGTTTGTAAGTTGTTGGAAATTGTTATTCGAGATGATCTGATTGTAAGTTGTTGGAAGGTGTTAATAGAGATGTACTGTATGTAAGTTCTTGGATGTTGTTATTAGAGATGTATTGTATGTAAGTTGATGGAAGGTGTTGTTAGAGATGTATTGTTTGTAAGTTGTTGGAAGGTGTTATTAGTGATGTATTGTATGTAAGTTGTTTGAGGATGTTATTCGAGATGTATTGTATGTAAATTGATGGAAGGTGTTTTTCGAGAGGTATTGTATGTTATTTCTTGGAAGGTGTTGTTAGAGATGTATTGTATGTAAGTTGACGGAAGGTGTTATTCGAGATGTTTTGTTTGTAAGTTGTTGGAAGGTGTTATTAGTGATGTACTGTATGTAAGTTGTTGGAGGATGTTATTCGAGATGTATTGTATGTAAATTGATGGAAGGTGTTATTAGAGATATATTGTATGTAAGATTTTGGAGGACATTGTTCGAGATGTATTGTCTGTAAGTTGATAGAAGGTATTATTCGCGATGCATTGTATGTAAGTTGTTGGAAATTGTTATTGGAGATGTTTTGTATGTAAGTTGATGGAAGGTGTTTTTCGAGATGTATTGTATGTAAGTTGTTGGAAATTGTTATTGGAGATGTTTTGTTTTTAAGTTGTTGGAAGGTGTTATTTTAAATGTAATGCATGTAAGTTCTTGGAAGGTGTTGTTCGAGATGTATTGTGCGTAAGTTGATGGAAGGTGTTATTCGCGATGCATTGTATGTAAGTTGTTGGAAGGTGTTATTCGCGATGCATTGTATGTAAGTTGAAGGAAGGTGTTATTAGAGGTGTATTGTAAGTAAGTTGTTGGAGGATGTTATTAGCGATGTATTGTATGTAAGTTGATGGATGGTGTTTTTCGAGATGTATTGTATGTAAGTTGATGGAAGGTGTTATTAGAGATGCATTGTATGTAAGTTGATGAAAGTGTTTTTCGAGATGTTTTGTTTGTAAGTTGTTGGAAGGTGTTATGAGTGATGTATTGTATGTAAATTGTTGGAAATTGTTTTTGGAGATGTTTTGTTTGTAAGTTGTTGGAAGGTGTTATTAGTGATGAATCGTATGTAAGTTGATGAAAGTGTTTATTATAGATGTGTTGGATGTAAATTCGTGGAAGGTGTTCTTAGAGATGTATTGTATGTAAGCTGTTGGAAGTTGTTATTCGAGATGTTTTGTTTGTAAGCTGTTGGAAGGTGTTATGAGTGATGTATTGTATGTAAGTTGTTGGAAGGTTTTATTTGAGATGTATTGTATGTAAGTTGTTCGAAGTTGTTATTAGAGATGTAATGCATGTAAGTTGTTGGAAGTTGTTATTACAGATGTGTTGTATGAAAGTTGATGGAAGGTATTGTTCGAGATGTATTGTATGTAAGTTGTTGGAAATTGTTATTGGAGATGTTTTGTTTGTAAGTTGTTGGAAGGTATTATTGGAGATGTAATGTATGTAAATTGTTCCAAGTTGTTATTAGAGATGTGTTCTACATAAGTTGTTGGAAGGTGCATTTTGAGTTGTAAAGTAAGAATGCTGTTGGAATGTTTTCTTAGAGATGTATTGTACATAAGTTGATGCAAGGTGTTATTCGAGGTGTATTGTCTGTAAGTTGATGGAAGGTGTTATTCGAGATGTATTGTATGTAAGTTGATGGAAGGTGTTATTAGAGATGTATTGTCTGTAAGTTGATGGAAGGTGTTATTAGAGATGTATTGTCTGTAAGTTGATGGAAGGTGTTATTCGAGATGTATTGTATGTAAGTTGATGGAAGGTGTTATTCGAGGTGTATTGTCTGTAAGTTGATGGAAGGTGTTATTCGAGGTGTATTGTATGTAAGCTGTTATTAGAGATGTGTTCTACGTAAGTTGGTGGAAGGTGCATTCAGAGTTGTATTGGAAGAATGGTGTTGGAATGTGTTATTAGAGATGTTTTGTATGTAAGTTGATGGAAGGTGTGCACTGCTGCTCAGAGAGGTCCAGGAAGCTGAGCCTCGGTCTGTGGACCCTGTGGCGAGGGTAGTGCCCTCTGCGACGCATCTCTCTCTGCGGTTGCCCTCCCTCCTGCTGTGCAGGTGGATGTGTCACAGCACTGTGTTGTGGAGCTCCACGTGTCAGAGGTGGACAGCGTGGCCGGCGAGGCTGGTGATGCTGTTCGCCCTCCGAGGAGGTCATGACTACAGCTACGGCGGCCCCCATCCGGAAGATGTACATCTGAGGGGGTCCACAAGGTAGGTACATGTGTCTGGACCCCGGGGTAATTGTGCAAGTTGGTGAATTTTATTGTTAGGAGGAGGGTGGTGGAGGTCAAACTTTGTCCAAAGTGACAGAGTGGTCTCCTGCAATGAGTGAGGGTCTCCCCCCACCCACCTGTCAAATGGACCTTTGCAGCTGCCACAGGCTGATGGCTGCAACACGTCCCTTTGACCTGGGAGTGTTTCCCCCAGTACGGGAAACAGTCCCAGTTGTTTGTAAAATCCCAACCCTCCTAAAATATCTCATTAATCAGGTCTGTAAACGACCTGAAATACCAAAATAAATACTTTAAGTGGCACCCCGCCAGCGTTAATTGCCTGCGGGAGTCCCACATGCGGGGGCTGCGCGCGCATGTCAGTGCGTCTGTGGGAAACCCGCAAGTGGGCGGGTTGGAGCCGGGCTCCCGACTCACCCCGGGAATCCCCGATTTTCTTGGCCCCCCCGCCAGGAACGCACCAGATCGCGGGTGCTAAAATCAACCCCACAGTCTCTGGAGTAGATTACCAAAACAGAGAATCCTTGATCTCTGGCATAAATTTCTAAAACAGAGAGTTATTGCTGTCTGGAATAGATTACCAAAACAGAGAGTCATCTGTCTCTGGAATAGATTACCAAAACAGAGAGTCTTCCGTCTCTGGAATAGATTACCAAAGCAGGGGATCATCGCTCTCTTAATTTGATTACCAAAACAGAGAATACTCGCACTTAGGAATAGATTACCAATGTGGAGAGACATTGCTCTCTGGAATAGATTACCGACACAGTGATTCACTGCTCTCTGGAATTGATTACCAAAACAGAGCATCATCGCTGTCTGGAATAGATTACCAAGACAGAGAACCCTCGCTCTCAGGGACAGATTACCAAAGCAGTGAGTCATTGCTCTCTGGAATAGATTACCAACACAGTGATGCACTGCTCTCTGGAATTGATTACCAAAACAGAGAATCCTCGCTCTCAGGCGTAGGTAACCAAAATGGAAAATCAATGCTTTCTGGAATCTATTACCAAAACAGAGAGTCACTGGTCTCTGGAATAGATTACCATATGAGCTCGTCATTGGTTTCTGCAATAGATTACAAAAACAGAGAGTTATCGCTCTCTGGAATAGATTACCAAAACAGAGAGTCATTGATCTCTGCAATAGATTACCAAAACAGAGAGTCATTGATCTCTGCAATAGATTACCAAAACAGAGAGTCATTGATCTCTGCAATAGATTACCAAAACAGAGAGTTATCGCTCTCTGGAATAGATTACCAAAACAGAGAATCATCGCTCTCTGAAACAGATTACTAAAACAGAGAGTCATTGCTCCCTGGAATAGATTACCAAAACAGAGAGTCATCGCTCCCTGGAATAGATTACGAAAACAGAGACTCATCGCTCCCTGGAATAGATTACGAAAACAGAGACTCATCGCTCCCTGGAATAGATTACCAAAACAGAGATTCATCTCTCTCTGGAATAGATCACCAAAAAAATTGAGTCATCGCTGTCTGGCATAGATTACAAAAACAGAGAGTCATCACTCTCTGGAATAGATTACCAAAACAGCTCGTCATTGGTCTCTGCAATAGATTACCAAAACAGAAAGTCATCGCTCTCGGGAATAGATGATCAAAACAGAGAGTCATTGGACTCTGGCATAGATTACCAAAGCAGCATTTCATTGGTCTCTGGAATAGATTACCAAAGCAGCATTTCATTGGCTCTCGAATAGATCAGCTAAAGATTCATTTCCTCTGGACTAGATTACAAAAACAGGGAGTGTTTGCGGTCTAGAATAGATTACCAAAACAGCTCGTCATTGGTCTCTGGAATAGATTACCAAAGCAGAGAGTCATCGATCTCTGGAATAGATTACCAAAACAGTGAGTCATCGATCTCTGGAAAGCATTACTAAAACAGTGATTCAATACTCTCTGGAATAGATAAACATCACAGACAATCGTGGGTCCCTCAAATCGATTACCAAAGCAGAGAGTCATTGCTCTCTGGAATAGATTACCTAAACAGCTCACCATCGCTCTCTGGAACAGATTACCAAAACAGAGAGTCATCGCTCCTGGGAATGGATTACCAAAACAGAGAGTCATTGCTCTCTGGAATAGATTACCAAAGCAGAGTCATCGATCTCTGCAATAGATTACCAAAACATAAGTCATTGCTATCTGGAGTAGATTACCAAAACAGAGAATCATCGCTCTCTGTAACAGATTACAAAAACAGCTCGTCATTGTTCTCTGGAATAGATTACCAAAACTGAGAGTCATCGTTCACTGGAACAGATTACCAAAAGAGAGTCATTGCTCTCTGGAATAGATTACCAAAACAGAGAGTCATTGGTTTCTGTAATAGATTACCAAAGCAGAGGGTCATTGCTCTCTGGAATAGATTACCAAAACAGAGGATCCTCGATATCTGGAATAGATTACCAAAACAGAGAGTCATCGCTCTCGGGAATACATTACCAAAACAGAGAGTCATTGCTCTCGGGACTAGATTACCAAAACAGAGAGTCATCGCTCTCGGGAATAGATTACCAAAACAGACAGTCATTGCTCTCGGGAATAGATTACCAAAACAGAGAGTCATCGCTCTCTGGAATAGATTACCAAAACAGACAGTCATTGCTCTCGGGAATAGATTACCAAAACAGAGAGTCATCGCTCTCGGGAATAGATTATCAAAACAGAGAGTCTTCGCTCTCGGGAATTGATTACCAATATAGAGTGTCATTGGTCATTGGAATAGATTACCAAAGCAGCATTTCATTGGGTGCTGGAATAGATTACCAAAGCAGCATTTCAATGGCTCTAGAATAGAACAGCTAAAGATTCATTTCCTCTGGACTAGATTAAAAAAACAGGGAGTTTTTGCTGTTTGGAATAGATTACCAAAACAGTTAGTCATTGGTCTCTGGAATAGATTACCAAAGCAGAGAGTCATCTATCTCTGGAATAGATTACCAAAAGCAGAGAGTCATTGATCTCTGCAATAGATTACCAAAACAGAGAGTCATAGATCTCTGGAATAGATTACCAAATCAGCTCCTCATTGGTTTCTGCAATAGATTACCAAAGCAGAGAGACATTGCTCTCTGGAATAGATTACCAAAACAGAGGATCCTCGATATCTGGAACAGGTTACCAAAAAAAGTCATCGCTCTCTGGAATTGCTTACCAAAACAGAGAGTCATTGCTCTCTGGAATAGATTCCCAAAACAGCAAGTCATCGATCTCTGGAATAGATTACCAAAGCAGAGAGTCATTGAACTTTGCAATTGATTATCAATACAGAGAGTAATTGGTCTCTGGAACAGATTACCAAAGCAACGTTTCACTGGGCTCTGGAATAGATTACCAAAGCAGCATTTCATTGGCTCTAGAATAGATCAGCTAAAGATTCATTTCCTCTGGACTAGATTACATAAACAGGGAGCTTTTGCTGTCTGGAATAGATTACCAAAACAGCTCATCATTGGTCTCTGGAATAGATTACCAAAGCAGAGAGTCATCGATCTCTGGAATAGATTACCAAAGCAGAGGATCCTCGATATCTGGAATAGATTACCAAAACAGAGAGTCATCGCTCTCGGGAATACATTACCAAAACAGAGAGTCATTGCTCTCGGGACTAGATTACCAAAACAGAGAGTCATCGCTCTCGGGAATAGATTACCAAAACAGACAGTCATTGCTCTCGGGAATAGATTACCAAAACAGAGAGTCATCGCTCTCTGGAATAGATTACCAAAACAGAGAGTCATCGCTCTCGGGACTAGATTATCAAAACAGAGAGTCATTGCTCTCGGGAATTGATTACCAATACAGAAAGTCATCGCTCTCGGGACTAGATTACCAAAACAGACAGTCATTGCTCTCGGGAATTGATTACCAATACAGAAAGTCATCGCTCTCGGGAATAGATTATCAAAACAGAGAGTCTTCGCTCTCGGGAATTGATTACCAATATAGAGTGTCATTGGTCATTGGAATAGATTACCAAAGCAGCATTTCATTGGGTGCTGGAATAGATTACCAAAGCAGCATTTCAATGGCTCTAGAATAGAACAGCTAAAGATTCATTTCCTCTGGACTAGATTAAAAAAACAGGGAGTTTTTGCTGTTTGGAATAGATTACCAAAACAGTTAGTCATTGGTCTCTGGAATAGATTACCAAAGCAGAGAGTCATCTATCTCTGGAATAGATTACCAAAAGCAGAGAGTCATTGATCTCTGCAATAGATTACCAAAACAGAGAGTCATCGATCTCTGGAATAGATTACCAAATCAGCTCCTCATTGGTTTCTGCAATAGATTACCAAAGCAGAGAGACATTGCTCTCTGGAATAGATTACCAAAACAGAGGATCCTCGATATCTGGAACAGGTTACCAAAAAAAGTCATCGCTCTCTGGAATTGCTTACCAAAACAGAGAGTCATTGCTCTCTGGAATAGATTCCCAAAACAGCAAGTCATCGATCTCTGGAATAGATTACCAAAGCAGAGAGTCATTGAACTTTGCAATTGATTATCAATACAGAGAGTAATTGGTCTCTGGAACAGATTACCAAAGCAACGTTTCACTGGGCTCTGGAATAGATTACCAAAGCAGCATTTCATTGGCTCTAGAATAGATCAGCTAAAGATTCATTTCCTCTGGACTAGATTACATAAACAGGGAGCTTTTGCTGTCTGGAATAGATTACCAAAACAGCTCATCATTGGTCTCTGGAATAGATTACCAAAGCAGAGAGTCATCGATCTCTGGAATAGATTACCAAAGCAGAGAGACATTGCTCTCTGGAATAGATTACCAAAACAGAGGATCCTCGATATCTGGAATAGATTACCAAAAAAGGTCCTCGATCTCTGGAATAGATTACCAAAACAGAGAGTCATCGCTCTCTGGAATTGTTTACCAAAACAGAGAGTCATTGCTCTCTGGAATGGATTACCAAAACAGAGGATCCTCGATATCTGTGAGATTCCCTACGTGGTCAGTTTTCGGTAAAATATTAAAATGCCTACGTGGCAAAGAAGCAGAATGCAAAATGGTTAGAAAGGGTTAATTAGTTAGTAACTGAGATTGGTACAGGTGGCCTGGCCTCCTGCTGGGCCATATGTTTGCGTAGTCAGCAGGTTTGCATTGTCTTATCAATGTAGAGTCTTTGATGTGATTCAAGGACTGGTCTGAATGTCTCCATGTTTATGGAAGATCAATATAGGTAACGAGCTTAGCCAAAGTTGAAAGACATTCCAAGTTGGGAGAAGGAACAGGGAAGAACATTCCAGGTTGGAAGGTGAGGAAGTATCCCCTTTGATGTCTAACAGCAGCATGATCAGCACATGGACGATCTATGATTGGCCGGCAATAATGTAACCTCGCATGGCAACCTATGTCTGGCTTATGATTGGTGTTGACCCTCGTTAAGTATGTTCCAACCCCTATTCATCTGTATAAAAACGTGTGGATTTCTGTATGTTTCTTGTTCTTGCTCTGCCAGCATAGAGGGACTCTATCAGGAGTCCAAATCAATGCTGCAGACTAAGAACCCTGCTATTAAAGTTGTGATGAACTTTAAAATGTATTTGACTTCAGTTTTTACTGAACCAGACGAAGGGGAAAGAATCCGAATCGTCATCTGGAATAGATTACCAAAAAAGAGAGTCATTGCTCTCTGGAATAGATTCCCAAAACAGCAAGTCATCGATCTCTGGAATAGATTACCAAAGCAGGGACTCATCGCTCTCCTGAATCGATTACCATAGCAGAGGATCATTGCTCTCTGGAATAGATTACCAAAACGGAGGATCCTCGATATCTGGAATAGATTACCAAAACAGTGTTTCAATACTCTCTGGAATAGATAAACACAGACAATCGTAGGTCCCTCGAATCGATTACAAAAACAGAGAGTCATTGCTCTCTGGAATACATTACCAAAACAGAGAATCCTCGCTCACAAGAATAGATTACCGAAACAGAGTGTCATTGCTCTCGGGACTAGATTATCAAAACAGAGAGTCATTGCTCTCTGGAATAGATTACCAAAACAGAGAGTCATTGCTCTCTGGAATAGATTACCAAAACAGAGAGTCATCGCTCTCTGGAATAGATTACCAAAACAGAGAGTCATCGATCTCTGGAATAGATTACCAAAACAGAGAGTCATCGCTCTCTGGAATAGATTACCAAAACAGAGAGTCATCGCTCTCTGGAACAGATTACCAAAACAGAGTGTCAATGCTCTCTGGACGAGATTACCAAAACAGAGAGTCATTGCTCTCTGGAATAGATTATCAAAACAGAAAGTCATCGCTCTCTGCACTAGATTACCAAAACAGACAGTCATCGCTCTCGGGACTAGATTACCAAAACAGAGTGTCAATGCTCTCTGGACGAGATTACCAAAACAGAGAGTTATCGCTCTCGGGACTAGATTACCAAAACAGAGAGTCATTGCTCTCGGGACTAGATTACCAAAACAGAGAGTCATTGCTCTCTGGAATAGATTACCAAAACAGACAGTCATTGCTCTCTGGACGAGATTACCAAAACAGAGAGTCATTGCTCTCGGGACTAGATTACCAAAACAGACAGTCATTGCTCTCTGGAATAGATTACCAAAACAGAGAGTCATTGCTCTCTGGAATAGATTACCAAAACAGAGAGTCATTGCTCTCTGGAATAGATTACCAAAACAGAGAGTTATCGCTCTCGGGACTAGATTACCAAAACAGAGAGTCATTGCTCTCTGGACGAGATTACCAAAACAGAGTGTCATTACTCTCTGGAATAGATTACCAAAATAGAGAGTTATCGGTCTCTGGAATAGATTACCATCAGAGAGAGCCAAGGCTCTCTTGATTAGATTACCAAAACAGTGATTCACTGCTCTCTGGAATAGATTACAATAGAGAGAGTCATCAATCTCTGGAATAGATTACCAAAACAGCTCTTCATTGGTCTCTGGAATAGATTACCAACACAGAATTATTTCTCTCTGGAGTAGATTACCAAAACAGAGAGTCTTCGGTCTCTGGAACAGATTAGCAAAGCAGAGACTCATTGCTATTTATAATAGATTATCAATACAAAGCATATTGCTCTCTGGAATAGATTACAAAAAGCGGAGAGGCATTGGTCTCTGGAAGAGATTACAAAAAGCAGTGAGCTATTGGTTGCTGGAAGAGATTACAAAACCAGAGACTCGCCAGTCCCTAGAACAGATTACCAAAACAGAGAATCATCGAACTCTGACGTAGATTAAAAAGGCATAGCATCATTGCTTTCTGGAATAGATTATCAAAGCAGCAAGTCATTGATCGCTGGAATAGATTACCAAAAGAGTCAGTGCTCTTTGGATTGGATTACCAAAACAGGGGTACGGTAGCATAGTGGTTATGTTACTGGGCTAGTAATCCAGAGGCCTGGACTAAAATCCAGAATCATGAGTTCAAATCCCGCCACGGCAGCTGGTGAATTTAAATTCAATTAATTAAAATAAAAATCTGGAATTAAAATACTAGTATCAGTAATGATGGCCATGAAACTACCGGATTGTCGTAAAAACCCATCTGGTTCACTAATGTCCTTTAGGGAAGGAAGCCTGCCGCCCTTACCCGGTCTGGCCGATATGTGACTCCAGACCCACAGCAATGTGGTTGATTCTTAATTGCCCTCTGATATGGCCGAGCAAGCCACTTAGTTGTAAAATCTCGCTACGAAAAGTCACAATAAGAATAAAACCGGACGGACCACCCGGCATCGAACCACTAGGCACCGGACACGACAACGGCAAAACACCAAGCCCAGTCGACCCTGCAAGGTCCTCCTTACTAACATCTGGGGACTTGTGCCAAAATTGGGAGAGCTGTCCCACAGACCAGTCAAGCAACAGCCTGACATAGCCATACTCACAGAATCATATCTTTCAGCCAATGTCCCAGACTCTTCCATCACCATCCCTGGGTATGTCCTGTCCCACCGGCAGGACAGACCCACCAGAGGTGGCGGTACAGTGATATACAGTCAGGAGGGAGTGGCCCTGGGAGTCCTCAACATTAACTCTGGATCTCATGGCATCAGGTCAAACATGGGCAAGGAAACCTCCTGCTGATTACCACCTACCGTCCTCCCTCAGCTGATGAATCAGTCCTCCTCCATGTTGAACACCACTTGGAGGAAGCACTGAGGCACAAAATGTACTCTGGGTGGGGGACTTCAATGTCCATCACCAAGAGTGGCTCGGTAGCACCACTACTGACCGAGCTGGCCGAGTCCTGAAGGACATAGCTGCTAGACTGGGCCTGCGGCAGGTGGTGAGCGAACCAACACGAGGGAAAAACTTACTTGACCTCGTCCTCACCAATCTACCTGTCGCAAATGCATCTGTCCATGACAGTATTGGTAGGAGTGACCACCGCACAGTCCTCGTGGAGATGAAATCCCGTCTTCGCACCGAGGACACCATCCAACGTGTTGTGTGGCACTACCACCGTGCTAAATGGGATAGATTCAGAACAGATCTAGCAGCTCAAAACTGGGCATCCATGAGGCGCTGTGGGCCATCAGCAGCAGCAGAATTGTATTCCAGCACAATCTGTAACCTCATGGCCCGGCATATTCCTCACTCGACCATTACCAACAAGCCAGGGGATCAACCCTGGTTCAATGAGGAGTGTAGAAGAGCATGCCAGGAGCAGCACCAGGCGTACCTAAAAATGAGGTGCCAACCTGGTGAAGCTACAACTCAGGACGACATGCATGCTAAACAGCGGAAGCAACATGCAATAGACAGAGCTAAGCGATTCCACAACCAACGGATCAGATCAAAGCTCTGCAGTCCTGCCACATCCAGTCGTGAATGGTGGTGGACAATTAAACAACTAACGGGAGGAGGAGGCTCTGCAAACATCCCCATTGCTCAATGATGGCGGAGTCCAGCACGTGAGTGCAAAAGACAAGGCTGAAGCGTTTGCAACCATCTTCAGCCAGAAGTGCCGAGTGGATAATTCATCTCAGCCTCCTCCCGATATCCCCACCATCACGGAAGCCAGTCTTCGGCCAATTCGATTCACTCCACGTGATATCAAGAAACGGCTGAGTGCACTGGATACAGCAAAGGCTATGGGCCCTGACAACATCCCAGCTGTAGTGCTGAAGACTTGTGCTCCAGAACTAGCTGCGCCTCTAGCCAAGCTGTTCCAGTACAGCTACAACACTGGCATCCACCCGACAATGTGGAAAATTGCCCAGGTATGTCCTGTCCACAAAAAGCAGGACAAATCCAATCCGGCCAATTACCGCCCCATCAGTCTACTCTCAATCATCAGCAAAGTGATGGAAGGTGTCGTCGACAGTGCTATCAAGCGGCACTTACTCACCAATAACCTGCTCACCGATGCTCAGTTTGTGGTTCCGCCAGGACCACTCGGCTCCAGACCTCATTACAGCCTTGGTCCAAACATGGACAAAAGAGCTGAATTCCAGAGGTGAGGTGAGAGTGACTGCCCTTGACATCAAGGCAGCATTTGACCGAGTGTGGCACCAAGGAGCCCTAGTAAAATTGAAGTCAATGGGAATCAGGGGGAAAACTCTCCAGTGGCTGGAGTCATACCTAGCACAAAGGAAGATGGTAGTGGTTGTTGGAGGCCAATCATCTCAGCCCCAGGGCATTGCTGCAGGAGTTCCTCAGGGCAGTGTCCTTGGCCCAACCATCTTCAGCTGCTTCATCAATGACCTTCCCTCCATCATAAGGTCAGAAATGGGGATGTTCACTGATGACTGCACAGTGTTCAGTTCCATTCGCAACCCCTCAGATAATGAAGCAGTCCGAGCCTGCATGCAGCATGACCTGGACAACATCCAGGCTTGGGCTCATAAGTGGCAAGTAACATTCGCGCCAGATAAGTGCCAGGCAATGACCATCTCCAACAAGAGAGAGTCTAACCACCTCCCCTTGACATTCAACGGCATTACCATCGCCGAATCCCCCACCATCAACATCCTGGGGTCACCATTGACCAGAAACTTAACTGGACCAGCCATATAAATACTGTGGCTACGAGAGCAGGTCAGAGGCTGGGTATTCTGCGGCGAGTGACTCACCTCCTGACTCCCCAAAGCCTTTCCACCATCTACAAGGCACAAGTCAGGAGTGTGATGGAATACTCTCCACTTGCCTGGATGAGTGCAGCTCCAACAACACTCAAGAAGCTCGACACCATCCAAGATAAAGCAGCCCGCTTGATTGGCACCCCATCCACCACCCTAAACATTCACTCCCTTCACCACCGGCGCACTGTGGCTGCAGTGTGCACCATCCACAGGATGCACTGCAGCAACTCGCCAAGGCTTCTTCGACAGCACCTCCCAAACCCGCGACCTCTACCACCTAGAAGGACAAGGGCAGCAGGCGCATGGGAACAACACCACCTGCACGTTCCCCTCCAAGTCACACACCATCCCGACTTGGAAATATATCGCCGTTCCTTCATTGTCGCTGGGTCAAAATCCTGGAACTCCCTTCCTAACAGCACTGTGGGAGAACCGTCACCACACGGACTGCAGCGGTTCAAGAAGGCGGCTCACCACCACCTTCTCGAGGGCAACTAGGGATGGGCAATAAATGCCGGCCTTGCCAGCGACGCCCACATCCCGTGAACGAATGAAAAAAAAAAAAAATTCATTGTTCTCTGCAATAGGTTACCTAAACAGACATTGATCGCTCTCTGGAATAGATTACCAACACAGAATTATTTCTCTCTGGAGTAGATTACCAAAACAGAGAGTCATTGATCCCTAGAATAGATTACCAACAGAGAGTCATTGCTCTCTGGAATAGATTACCAAAACAGAGAGTCATTGCTCTCTGGAATAGATTATCAAAACAGAGAGTCATCAATCTGCAGAATAGATTACCAAAATAGAGATTCATTGATCTCCAGAATAGATTACCAAAACAGAGATTCATTGCTCTCTGGAATAGATTACCAAAACAGAGAATCATCAATCTCTGGAATATATTACTAAAATGGAGGATCATTGCTCTCTGGAGTGGATTACCAAAACAGAGAGTCATCAATCTCTGGAACAGATTACCAAAACAGAGGATCATTGCTCTCCAGAGTAGATTACCAAAACAGAGAGTCATTGATCTCTGGAATAGATTACCAAAACAGAGGATCATTGCTCTTTGGAGTTGATTACCAAAAGAGAGTAATTTGTCTCTACAATAGATTACCAAAACAGAGGATCATTGCTCTTTGGAGTTGATTACCAAAAGAGAGTAATTTGTCTCTACAATAGATTACCAAAACAGATTCATTGTTCTCTGGAATAGATTCTCATCACAGAGAATCATCGGACTCTGGAATAGTTTGAAAAGACATAGCATCATTGCTCTCTGGAACAGATTACCAATGCAGTGAATCATTGATCTCTGGAATAGATTACCAAAACTGAAATTAACAACACATGCAGTAAGTGTGGATTTATTGGAGTCTTCAAAAAGGGAGCTGGCGACTGCCTTGCACTTTAGGAGACTCCAGTTCTAGAAGGTAGGTGAGAGGGAGCTATTACTATTGACATCATTTTTGCCGCCTCTGTGAAGCACATCACAGCCTTTCTCCCTGAGTATTTTCCTAAATTGATCTAAAGTTTTTCCTCTTTTTTGTGCCTCTCACAGGAGATTGTGTGACTGGGTGTGGGTGAGGTTGAGGGTTGACACAGTATGTAGTCTACACCAGGTCTTGATGGGACAGGCTGCATGGACCTGTTGGGCTTTTCCTGTATGTTTTTGTATGTTCCTATGTTCAGTGGATGAAAAAAAGTGTTCATGAAAAGTGCTTCTTCCAATACAAACTTCCATGGGCACTCCAGAGACAACAAAGCTAGGAAGCTGCAGGGTCCTGTGGTGGGCTGCAGGTCATGGCAAAATTATTGATGGGGATTGGCTTTGAAGTGTTTCATGCTTCGATTGATCGAAGATGAAAGAAAGCATGCCATGAAGATCAGTGGGAGTAGAGCTGGACTAGCCACACCCATACTTTCAGGTCTTGGCACAGAAACATTGCAATGACTGAGGAGAATTGGCTCCACGTGCTGTGGGTCAGCAGGGTTGCAGTTGTTGAGCTGTACCATCTGCTGCAAGGATGCCTGCAGCCAATCTATACCATAGGGACGGCACTACCAACACTCTCAACTTTTCTGCCTCCAGCTCCTTCCAGGCTAGCATAAAGATATGCTACAACAGCTTGCATTTTTATATTCCTTTAACGTAGAAAATATTCCAAAGTACTTCAGGGAGAAGAAAATAAGCAAGTAGCGGTGGGAGAAGCTTGAATAGAGGTGATTGTAGATGAAGGAGGTAGGTTTGGAGCAAGCTATTGGAGGAGGGCAGAGAAGTGGCAAAGCTGAAGGGTTCAGGGAAAGGGTTCCGGAGTGTTGGGCTGAGACAGCTGAAGGCTGTACTGAGTGTAGAACAGAGAGAAGGGTGGGTGCAAGGGAGGCCAGAACTGGAGGTGTGGAGGGCGTGTTCAGGAACACAGGGCTCGAGGAGGTTGCAGCGGGAAGGAGGAGTGAGGCAGCAGAGGGACAGGTGGATGAAGACGGGGGTTTTGAAAGAGATGTGTGTGCAGATGAAGGTTGTCGAGGACAAGGTCAGTAGGAAATGGGAGAAGTAGTAAGTAGTATTGTGATGTTGTAAATTGAAGAAGCACATACAGTGAGAGACATGTGCCCTACCTACGTGACAGTAAGTGGCCATGCACCATGCTGCTAGATTGTATAACAGTGTGTCAAACCGCTTGAAGATGTGAATGGCAAGAATTTCTATTATGAGTTACAGCTTGAATGTGTGCTGTGCTGGAGCATGGACGTATGGGATGAGCAATGAAAGAACGACAGGCGATGTGAAGGCTTCTCGTGAGCTCTGCACTTCACCCCAACTACTTTATAATGGGCGTACGGTTCCCACCTCTTATAGGGGGCGCGTTCGTGCAAATGTGATTTGCACGCTACACATGATGGCCTGAAGAAACTTTATTTTCTCTCTCTCTCTTTCCCTCCCCCTGTAAGCTCCCATCCGCAGCTTCCCGCTTTCCGGCCTCTTCGACGGAAGCGGAAAAGATGTCAATGAAAAGTTCTCGGGTCAACGGTGACTGTGGATGGCTGGATAAACTGGGGTACAGATCCTGAAGGTGCTGACTCTCACTGGGGTACAGTTCCTGATGGTGCTGACTCTGTCTGTGGTAAAATTCCTGAAGCTGTTGCCTCTCACTTGGGTAGAGTTCTTGAAGGCAGTGTAGGTCCGTGGGCTACAGTTCCTGATGGTGTTGACTCTCTCGGGTGTAAAGTTCCTGAAGGTGCTGACTCTCATTGGGGTATACAGTGCCTGCAGGTGTTGACTCTCACAAGGGGTACAGTTCCTGAAGGTGTTGACACTCACTGGGGTACAGTTCCTGAAGGTGTTGACACTCACTGGGGTACAATTCCTGAAGGTGTTGACTCTCACTGGGGTACAGTTCCTGAAGGTGTTGACTCTCATTGGGGTACAGTTCCTGAAGGTGCTGACTCTCATTGGGGTACAGTTCCTGCAGGTGTTGACTCTCACTGGGGTACAGTTCCTGAAGGTGTTGACTCTCAATGGGGTACAGTTCCTGAAGGTGCTGACTCTGAAAGGGGTACAATTCCTGTAGGTGCTGACTCTCACTGGGGACAGTTCCTGAAAAGTCTGTCTCTCACTGGGGTACAGTTCCTAAAGGTGCTAACTCTCACTGGGGTACAGTTCCTGAAGGAGCTGACTCTCACTGGGGTACAGTTCATGAAGGTGCTGACTCTCACTGGGGTACAGTTCCTGAAGGTGCTGTCCCTTTCTGGGGTACAGTTCATGAAGGTGCTGATTCTCTCTGGGGTACAATTCCTGACGGGGCTGACTCTCTCTGGGGTAGGTGCTGACTCTCTCTGGGGTACAGTTCCTGAAGATACTGACACTCACTGGGGTACAGTTCCTGAAGATACTGACTCTCGCTGGGGTACAGTTCCTGCAGGTGCTGACTCTCTCTGGGGAACAGTTCCTGAAGGTTCTGACTCTCTCTGGGGTACAGTTCCTGAAGGTGCTGACTCTCACTGGGGTACAGTTCCTCAATCTGTTCACTCCCACTGGGGTTCTGATCCCAATGGTGCTGACTCACTGGGGTAAAGTTCCTGAAGGTGCTAACTATCTCTGGGGTACAGTTCATGAAATTGCTGCCTCTCTCAGGGGTACAGATCCGGAAGATGCTGACTCTCACTGGGGTAAAGTTCCTGAACAGGTTGACCCGCTCGGGAGTAAAGTTCCTAAAGGTGCTGACTCTCACTGGGGTACAGATCCTGATGGTGTTGACTCCCTCTGGGGTACAGATCCTGAAGGTGCAGACTCTCAGTCGGGTACAGTTCCTGAAGGGCCTGTCTCTCTCTGGGGTACAGTTCATGTCGGTGCTGGCTCTCTCTGGGGTACAGTTCATGTAGGTGCTGACTCTCTCTGGGGGACAGTTCCTGACAGGGCTGACTCTCTGTGGGGTAGGTGCTGACTCTCTCTGGGGTACAGTTCCTGACAGGGCTGACTCTCTGTGGGGTAGGTGCTGACTCTCTCTGGTGCTGACTCTCACTGGGGTACAGTTCGTGAAGGTGCTGCCTCTATCTGGGGTACAGTTCTTGAAGGTACTGACTCACACTGGGGTACAGTTCCTGAAGGTGCTGACTCACACTGGGGTACAGTTCCTGAAGGTGCTGACTCTGAAAGGGGTACAGTTCCTGAAGGTACTGACTCACACTGGGGTACAGTTCCTGAAGGTGCTGTCCCTTTCTGGGGTACAGTTCATGAAGGTGCTGATTCTCTCTGGGGTACAATTCCTGACGGGGCTGACTCTCTCTGGGGTAGGTGCTGACTCTCTCTGGGGTACAGTTCCTGAAGATACTGACACTCACTGGGGTACAGTTCCTGAAGATACTGACTCTCGCTGGGGTACAGTTCCTGCAGGTGCTGACTCTCTCTGGGGAACAGTTCCTGAAGGTTCTGACTCTCTCTGGGGTACAGTTCCTGAAGGTGCTGACTCTCACTGGGGTACAGTTCCTCAATCTGTTCACTCCCACTGGGGTTCTGATCCCAATGGTGCTGACTCACTGGGGTAAAGTTCCTGAAGGTGCTAACTATCTCTGGGGTACAGTTCATGAAATTGCTGCCTCTCTCAGGGGTACAGATCCGGAAGATGCTGACTCTCACTGGGGTAAAGTTCCTGAACAGGTTGACCCGCTCGGGAGTAAAGTTCCTAAAGGTGCTGACTCTCACTGGGGTACAGATCCTGATGGTGTTGACTCCCTCTGGGGTACAGATCCTGAAGGTGCAGACTCTCAGTCGGGTACAGTTCCTGAAGGGCCTGTCTCTCTCTGGGGTACAGTTCATGTCGGTGCTGGCTCTCTCTGGGGTACAGTTCATGTAGGTGCTGACTCTCTCTGGGGGACAGTTCCTGACAGGGCTGACTCTCTGTGGGGTAGGTGCTGACTCTCTCTGGGGTACAGTTCCTGACAGGGCTGACTCTCTGTGGGGTAGGTGCTGACTCTCTCTGGTGCTGACTCTCACTGGGGTACAGTTCATGAAGGTGCTGCCTCTATCTGGGGTACAGTTCTGGAAGGTACTGACTCACACTGGGGTACAGTTCCTGAAGGTGCTGACTCACACTGGGGTACAGTTCCTGAAGGTGCTGACTCTGAAAGGGGTACAGTTCCTGAAGGTACTGACTCACACTGGGGTACAGTTCCTGAAGGTACTGACTCACACTGGGGTACAGTTCCTGAAGGTACTGACTCACACTGGGGTACAGTTCCTGAAGGTACTGACTCACACTGAGGTACAGTTCATGAAGGTGCTGCCTCTATCTGGGGTACAGTTCTTGAAGGTACTGACTCACACTGGGGTACAGTTCCTGAAGGTGCTGACTCACACTGGGGTACAGTTCCTGAAGGTGCTGACTCTGAAAGGGGTACAGTTCCTGAAGGTGCTGACTGTCTCTGGGGTACAGTTCCTGCATCTATTGAATCTCTCTGGGGTACAGTTAGTCAAGGTGCTGACTCACTGGTGAACAGCTCCTGAAGAATCCAACTCTCTCTGGGGTACAGTTCATGTAGGTGCTGACTCTCTCTGGGGGACAGTTCCTGACAGGGCTGACTCTCTGTGGGGTAGGTGCTGACTCTCTCTGGTGCTGACTCTCACTGGGGTACAGTTCTTGAAGGTACTGACTCACACTGGGGTACAGTTCCTGAAGGTGCTGACTCACACTGGGGTACAGTTCCTGAAGGTGCTGACTCTGAAAGGGGTACAGTTCCTGAAGGTACTGACTCACACTGGGGTACAGTTCCTGAAGGTGCTGTCCCTTTCTGGGGTACAGTTCATGAAGGTGCTGATTCTCTCTGGGGTACAATTCCTGACGGGGCTGACTCTCTCTGGGGTAGGTGCTGACTCTCTCTGGGGTACAGTTCCTGAAGATACTGACACTCACTGGGGTACAGTTCCTGAAGATACTGACTCTCGCTGGGGTACAGTTCCTGAAGATACTGACTCTCGCTGGGGTACAGTTCCTGCAGGTGCTGACTCTCTCTGGGGAACAGTTCCTGAAGGTTCTGACTCTCTCTGGGGTACAGTTCCTGAAGGTGCTGACTCTCACTGGGGTACAGTTCCTCAATCTGTTCACTCCCACTGGGGTTCTGATCCCAATGGTGCTGACTCACTGGGGTAAAGTTCCTGAAGGTGCTAACTATCTCTGGGGTACAGTTCATGAAATTGCTGCCTCTCTCAGGGGTACAGATCCGGAAGATGCTGACTCTCACTGGGGTAAAGTTCCTGAACAGGTTGACCCGCTCGGGAGTAAAGTTCCTAAAGGTGCTGACTCTCACTGGGGTACAGATCCTGATGGTGTTGACTCCCTCTGGGGTACAGATCCTGAAGGTGCAGACTCTCAGTCGGGTACAGTTCCTGAAGGGCCTGTCTCTCTCTGGGGTACAGTTCATGTCGGTGCTGGCTCTCTCTGGGGTACAGTTCATGTAGGTGCTGACTCTCTCTGGGGGACAGTTCCTGACAGGGCTGACTCTCTGTGGGGTAGGTGCTGACTCTCTCTGGGGTACAGTTCCTGACAGGGCTGACTCTCTGTGGGGTAGGTGCTGACTCTCTCTGGTGCTGACTCTCACTGGGGTACAGTTCGTGAAGGTGCTGCCTCTATCTGGGGTACAGTTCTTGAAGGTACTGACTCACACTGGGGTACAGTTCCTGAAGGTGCTGACTCACACTGGGGTACAGTTCCTGAAGGTGCTGACTCTGAAAGGGGTACAGTTCCTGAAGGTACTGACTCACACTGGGGTACAGTTCCTGAAGGTACTGACTCACACTGGGGTACAGTTCCTGAAGGTACTGACTCACACTGAGGTACAGTTCATGAAGGTGCTGCCTCTATCTGGGGTACAGTTCTTGAAGGTACTGACTCACACTGGGGTACAGTTCCTGAAGGTGCTGACTCACACTGGGGTACAGTTCCTGAAGGTGCTGACTCTGAAAGGGGTACAGTTCCTGAAGGTGCTGACTGTCTCTGGGGTACAGTTCCTGCATCTATTGAATCTCTCTGGGGTACAGTTAGTCAAGGTGCTGACTCACTGGTGAACAGCTCCTGAAGAATCCAACTCTCACTGGGGTACTGACTCTCACTGGTGAACAGTTCCTGACGGTGCTGACTCTCACTGGGGTTCAAATCCCCTGAAGGTGCTGACTCTCTCTGGGGTACAGTTGCTGATGGTGCTGAGTCTCACTGGGTTCCAGTTCCTGGAGGTGCTGCCTCTATCTGGGGTACAGTTCCTGAAGGTGCCGACTCTCACTTAGGTACAGTTCCTGATGGTGCTGACTCCGTCTGTGGTAAAGTTCCTGAAGCTGTTGCCTCTCACTTGGGTACAGTTCTTGAAGGCACTGTGGGTCCATGGGCTACAGTTCGATGGTGTTGACTTTCTCGGGTGTAAAGTTCCTAAAGGTGCTGATTCTCTCTGGGGTACAGAAACTGAACAGGTTGACTCTCTCGGGAGTGAAGTTCCTCAACGTGCTGACTCTAACTGGTGTACAGTTCCTGATGGTGCTGACTCTGTCTGTGGTAAAATTCCTGAAGCTGTTGCCTCTCACTTGGGTAGAGTTCTTGAAGGCACTGTAGGTCCGTGGGCTACAGTTCCTGATGGTGTTGACTCTCTCGGGTGTAAAGTTCCTGAAGGTGCTGACTCTCATTGGGGTACAGTTCCTGCAGGTGTTGACTCTCACTGGGGTACAGTTCCTAAAGGTGCTAACTCTCACTGGGGTACAGTTCATGAAGGTGCTGACTCTCACTGGGGTACAATTCCTGACGGGGCTGACTCTCTCTGGGGTACAATTCCTGACGGGGCTGACTCTCTCTGGGGTAGGTGCTGACTCTCTCTGGGGTACAGTTCCTGAACAGGTTGACCCACTCGGGAGTAAAGTTCCTAAAGGTGCTGACTCTCACTGGGGTACAGATCCTGAAGGTGCTGACTCTCCCTGGGGTACAGTTCCTGAACAGGTTGACCCACTCTGGAGTAAAGTTCCTAAAGGTGCTGACTCTCACTGGGGGACAGATCCTGATGGTGTTGACTCCCTCTGGGGTACAGATCCTGAAGGTGCAGACTCTCAGTTGGGTACAGTTCCTGAAGGGCCTGTCTCTCTCTGGGGTACAGTTCATGTCGGTGCTGGCTCTCTCTGGGGTACAGTTCATGTTGGTGCTGACTCTCTCTGGGGTACAGTTCCTGACAGGGCTGACTCTCTGTGCGGTAGGTGCTGACTCTCTCTGGTGCTGACTCTCACTGGGGTACAGTTCGTGAAGGTGCTGCCTCTATCTGGGGTACAGTTCTTGAAGGTACTGACTCACACTGGGGTACAGTTCCTGAAGGTGCTGACTCTGAAAGGGGTACAGTTCCTGAAGGTACTGACTCACACTGGGGTACAGTTCCTGAAGGTACTGACTCACACTGGGGTACAGTTCCTGAAGGTACTGACTCACACTGGGGTACAGTTCCTGAAGGTACTGACTCACACTGAGGTACAGTTCCTGAAGGTACTGACTCACACTGAGGTACAGTTCATGAAGGTGCTGCCTCTATCTGGGGTACAGTTCTTGAAGGTACTGACTCACACTGGGGTACAGTTCCTGAAGGTGCTGACTCACACTGGGGTACAGTTCCTGAAGGTGCTGACTCTGAAAGGGGTACAGTTCCTGAAGGTGCTGACTGTCTCTGGGGTACAGTTCCTGCATCTATTGAATCTCTCTGGGGTACAGTTAGTCAAGGTGCTGACTCACTGGTGAACAGCTCCTGAAGAATCCAACTCTCACTGGGGTACTGACTCTCACTGGGGTACAGTTCCTGAAGGTACTGACTCTCACTGGTGAACAGTTCCTGACGGTGCTGACTCTCACTGGGGTTCAAATCCCCTGAAGGTGCTGACTCTCTCTGGGGTACAGTTGCTGATGGTGCTGAGTCTCACTGGGTTCCAGTTCCTGGAGGTGCTGCCTCTATCTGGGGTACAGTTCCTGAAGGTGCCGACTCTCACTTAGGTACAGTTCCTGATGGTGCTGACTCCGTCTGTGGTAAAGTTCCTGAAGCTGTTGCCTCTCACTTGGGTACAGTTCTTGAAGGCACTGTGGGTCCGTGGGCTACAGTTCGATGGTGTTGACTTTCTCGGGTGTAAAGTTCCTAAAGGTGCTGATTCTCACTGGGGTACAGATCCTGATGGTGCTGACTCCCTCTGGGGTACATTACTGAAGGTGTTAATCTCACTGGGGTACAGTTCCTGTGGATGCTGACTCTCACTGGGGTTCAATTGCTGAAGGTCCCGAGTATCACTATGGTACAGTTCCTAAAGGTGCTGACTCTCATTGGGGTACAGTTCCTAAAGGTGCTGACTCTCATTGGTGTACAGTTCCTGAAGCTTCTGACTCTCACTGGGGTACAGTTCCTGACGGTGCTGACTCTCATTGGTGTACAGTTCCTGTAGATGCAGACTCCCTCTGGGGTACTGTTACTGATGGTGCTGGCACTCACCGGGGTACAGTTCCTGAAGGTGCTGACTCTCTCTGGGGTACGGTTCCTGTCGGTGCTAACTCTCACCGACCGGGGTACAGTTCCTTAGGGTTCTGACTCTCTCCGGGGTACTGTTTCTGAAGGTGCTGACTCTCATTGAGGTACAGATCCTGAAGGTGCAGACTCCCTCTGGGGTACAGTTCGTGAAGGTGCTGACTCTGAAAGGGGTACAGTTCCTGAAGGTACTGACTCACATTGGGGTACAGTTCCTGAAGGTACTGACTCTCACTGGGGTACAGTTCCTGAAGGTTCTGACTCTGAAAGGGGTACAGTTCCTGAAGGTGCTGACTGTCTCTGGGGTACAGTTCCTGCATCTATTGAATCTCTCTGGGGTACAGTTAGTCAAGGTGCTGACTCACTGGTGAACAGCTCCTGAAGAATCCAACTCTCACTGGGGTACAGTTCCAGAATGTGCTGACTCTCACTGGTGAACAGTTCCTGACGGTGCTGACTCTCACTGGGGTTCAAATCCCCTGAAGGTGCTGACTCTCTCTGGGGTACAGTTGCTGATGGTGCTGAGTCTCACTGGGTTCCAGTTCCTGGAGGTGCTGCCTCTATCTGGGGTACAGTTCCTAAAGGTGCTGATTCTCACTGGGGTACAGATCCTGATGGTGCTGACTCCCTCTGGGGTACATTACTGAAGATGCTAATCTCACTGGGGTACAGTTCCTGTGGATGCTGACTCTCACTGGGGTTCAATTGCTGAAGGTCCTGAGTATCACTATGGTACAGTTCCTGAAGGTGCTGACTCTCACTGGGGTACAGTTCCTGAAGGTGCTGACTCTCATTGGGGTACAGTTCCTGAAGTTTCTGACTCTCACTGAGGTACAGTTCCTGAAGGTGCTGAATGTATCTGGGGTACAGTTCCTGAAACTTCTGACTCTCAGTGGGGCTCAGATCCTGACGGTGCTGACTCTCACTGGGGTACAGATCCCCTGAAGGTGCTGACTCTCACTGGGGTACAGTTGCTGATGGTGCTGACTCTCACTGGGATACAGATCCTGATGGTGCTGAATCAAAATGGGGCACAGTTCCTGATGGTGCTAACTATCTCTGAGGTACAGTTCCTAAAGGTGCTGACTCTCACTGGGGTACAGTTCCTGAAGCTTCTGACTCTCACTGGGGTACAGTTCCTGACGGTGCTGACTCTCATTGGTGTACAGTTCCTGAAGGTGCTGACTCTCTCTGGCGTACAATTCCTGTAGATGCTGACTCTCACTGGGGTTCAATTGCTGAAGGTCCCGAGTATCACTATGGTACAGTTCCTGAAGGTGCTGACTCTCACTGAGGTACAGTTCCTGAACGCACTGACTCTCACTGGGATACAGATCCTGATGGTGTTGACTCCCTCTGGGGTACAGTTCATGTAGGTGCTAACTCTCTCTGGAGTACAGTTCGTGAAATTGCTGCCTCTCTCTGGGGTACAGATCCTGAAGATGCTGACTCTAACTGGGGTACAGTTCCTGAAGGTGCTGACTCTAACTGGGGTGCAGTTCATGTAGATGCTGATTCACTCTTGGGTACCGTTCCTGATGGGGCTGACTCTCACTGGGATACAGTTCACAAAGGTTTTGACTCTCTCTGGGGTACAGTTCCTGATGGGGCTGACTCTGTCTGGGTAGGGGCTGACTCTGTCTGGGTAGGTGCTGACTCTCTCTGGTGCTGACTATCTCTGGGGTACAGTTCCTGAAGATGCTGATTCTCACTGGGGGACAGTTCCTGAACAGGTTGACTCTCTCGGGAGTAAAGTTCCTGAAGATGCTGACTCTAACTGGGGTACAGTTCCTGAAGGTGCTGACTCTAACTGGGGTGCAGTTCATGTAGATGCTGATTCACTCTTGGGTACCGTTCCTGATGGGGCTGACTCTCACTGGGATACAGTTCACGAAGGTTTTGACTCTCTCTGGGGTACAGTTCCTGATGAGGCTGACTCTGTCTGGGTAGGTGCTGACTCTCTCTGGTGCTGACTATCTCTGGGGTACAGTTCCTGAAGGTACTGACTCTCATTGGGGTACAGTTCCTGAAGGTGCTGACTCTCACTGGGATACAGATTCCCTGAAGGTGCTGACTCTCACTGGGATACAGATTCCCTGAAGGTGCTGATTCTTTCTGGGGTACAGTTCCGAAAAGTGCTGACTCTCTCTGGGGTACAGTTCCTGAAGGTGCTGCCTCACTCTGGGGTACAGTTCACAAAGGTTCTGACTCTCTCCAGGGTATTGTTCCTGAATATTCTGACTCTCTCCAGGGCACAGGTTCTGAAGGATTTGACGCTCACTGGGCTAAAGTTCACGAAGGTTCTGACTCTCCCTGCGGTACAGTTCCTGAAGGTTCTGGCACTCACTGGGAGACAGTTCACAAAGGTTCTGACTCTCCCTGGGGTACAGTTCCTGAAGGTGCTGACTCTCACCGGCGTACAGTTCCTGAAGGTTCTGACTCTCATTGAAGTACAGTTCCTGAAGGTGCTGACTCTAACTGGGGTGCAGTTCATGTAGATGCTGATTCACTCTTGGGTACAGTTCCTGATGGGGCTGACTCTCACGGGGATACAGTTCACGAAGGTTTTGACTCTCTCTGGGGTACAGTTCCTGATGGGGCTGACTCTGTCTGGGTGGGTGCTGACTCTCTCTGGTGCTGACTATCTCTGGGGTACAGTTCCTGAAGGTGCTGACTCTCACTGGGGTTCAAATCCCCTGAAGGTGCTGACTCTCTCTGGGGTACAGTTGCTGATGGTGCTGAGTCTCACTGGGTTCCAGTTCCTGGAGGTGCTGCCTCTATCTGGGGTACAGTTCCTGAAGGTGCCGACTCTCACTTAGGTACATTTCCTTATGGTGCTGACTCCGTCTGTGGTAAAGTTCCTGAAGCTGTTGCCTCTCACTTGGGTACAGTTCTTGAAGGCACTGTGGGTCCGTGGGCTACAGTTCGATGGTGTTGACTTTCTCGGGTGTAAGGTTCCTAAAGGTGCTGATTCTCACTGGGATACAGATCCTGATGGTGCTGACTCCCTCTGGGGTACATTACTGAAGGTGCTAATCTCACTGGGGTACAGTTCCTGTGGATGCTGACTCTCACTGGGGTTCAATTGCTGAAGGTCCCGAGTATCACTATGGTACAGTTCCTGAAGGTGCTGACTCTCACTGGGGTACAGTTCCTGAAGGTGCTGACTCTCATTGGGGTACAGTTCCTGAAGTTTCTGACTCTCACTGAGGTACAGTTCCTGAAGGTGCTGAATGTATCTGGGGTACAGTTCCTGAAACTTCTGACTCTCACTGGGGTACAGATCCCCTGAAGGTTCTGACTCTCCCTGGGGTACAGTTCCTGAAGGTGCTGACTCTCACCGGGGTACAGTTCCTGAAGGTGCTAATTCTCTCTGGGGTACAGTTCGTGAAATTGCTGCCTCTCTCTGGGGTACAGATCCTGAAGATGCTGACTCTCACTGGGGTGCAATTCCTGCACAGGTTGACTCTCTCCGGGAGTGAAGTTCCTGTAGGCGCTGACTCTCACTGGTGTACAGTTCCTGAAGGTGCTGACTCTCACTGGTGTACAGTTCATGAAGGTGCTGACTCTCACTGGTATACAGTTCTTGAAGGCACTGTAGGTCCATGGGCTACAGTTCCTGAAGGTGCTGACTGTCTCTGGGGTACAGTTCCTGCATCTACTGAATCTCGCTGGGGTACAGTTCCTGAAGGCGCTGACTCTCACTGGTGTACAGTTCCTGAAGGTACTGACTCTCACTGGTGTACAGTTCCTGAAGGTGCTGACTCTCACTGGTATACAGTTCTTGAAGGCACTGTAGGTCCATGGGCTACAGTTCCTGAAGGTGCTGACTGTCTCTGGGGTACAGTTCCTGCATCTACTGAATCTCGCTGGGGTACAGTTCCTGAAGGCGCTGACTCTCACTGGGGTACAGTTCCTGAAGGTGCTGACTCTCATTGGGGTACAGTTCCTGAAGTTTCTGACTCTCACTGAGGTACAGTTCCTGAAGGTGCTGAATGTATCTGGGGTACAGTTCCTGAAACTTCTGACTCTCACTGGGGTTCAGATCCTGACGGTGCTGACTCTCACTGGGGTACAGATCCCCTGAAGGTGCTGACTCTCACTGGGGTACAGATCCCCTGAAGGTGCTGACTCTCACTGGGGTACAGATCCCCTGAAGGTGCTGACTCTCACTGGGATACAGATCCTGATGGTGCTGAATCCCAATGGGGCACAGTTCCTGATGGTGCTAACTATCTCTGAGGTACAGTTCCTAAAGGTGCTGACTCTCACTGGGGTACAGTTCCTGAAGCTTCTGACTCTCACTGGGGTACAGTTCCTGACGGTGCTGACTCTCATTGGTGTACAGTTCCTGAAGGTGCTGACTCACACTGGGGTAGAGTTCCTGATTGTGCTGATTCTCATTGGTGTACAGTTCCTGAAGGTGCTGACTCTCTCTGGCGTACAATTCCTGTAGATGCTGACTCTCACTGGGGTACAGTTCCTGATGGGGCAGACTCCCTCTGGGGTACTGTTACTGATGGTGCTGGCACTCACCGGGGTACAGTTACTGAAGGTGCTGAGTCTCACTGGGGTGCAGTTCCTGAAGGTGCTGACTCTCTCTGGGGTACGGTTCCTGTCGGTGCTAACTCTCACCGACCGGGGTACAGTTCCTTAAGGTTCTGACTCTCTCCGGGGTACTGTTTCTGAAGGTGTTGACTCTCATTGAGGTACAGATCCTGAAGGTGCAGACTCCCTCTGGGATACAGCTCCTGAAGCTGCTGAGTCTCACTTAGGGTACAGATCCTGATGGTGCTGACTCCCTCTGGGGTACATTCCTGAGGGTGCTGACTCTCACTGGGGTACAGTTCCTGAAGATGCTGACTCTCACTGAGGTACAGTTGGTGAAGGTCCCGAGTATCACGATGGCACAGATCCTGAAGGTGCTGACTCCCTCTGGGGTACAGTTTCTGAAGGTGCTGACTCTCTCTGGCGTACAATTCCTGTAGATGCTGACTCTCACTGGGGTTCAATTGCTGAAGGTCCCGAGTATCACTATGGTACAGTTCCTGAAGGTGCTGACTCTCACTGAGGTACAGTTCCTGAACGCACTGACTCTCACTGGGGGTCAGATCCTGATGGTGTTGACTCCCTCTGGGGTACAGTTAGTGAAATTGCTGCCTCTCTCTGGGGTACAGAAACTGAACAGGTTGACTCTCTCGGGAGTAAAGTTCCTCAACGTGCTGACTCTAACTGGTGTACAGTTCCTGAAGGTGCTGTCTCTAACTGAGGTACAGTTCATGAAGGTGCTGACTCTCACTGGGGTGCAGTTCATGTAGATGCTGACTCTCTCTGGTGTACAGTTCCTGAAGGTGCTGACTCTCACTGGGGTACAGTTCCTGAAGGTGCTGACTCTCACTGGGGTACAGTTCCTGAAGGTGCTGACATTCACTGGGTTCCAGTTCCTGAAGGTGCTGACACTATCTGGGGTACAGTGCCAGAAGATGCTGACTCACTCTGGCGATAGTTCCTGATTGAGCTGACTCTCATTGGGTACAGTTCCTGCAGTTGTTGACTCTCACTGGGGTACAGTTCCTGACGGTGCTGACTCTCACTGGGGTACAGTTCCTGAAGGTGCTGACTCTCACTGGGGTACAGTTCCTGAAGGTGCTGACACTCACTGGGTTACAGTTCCAGATGGTGCTGACTCTCACTGGGTTCCAGTTCCTGAAGGTGCTGACACTATCTGGGGTACAGTTCCTGAAGGTGCTGACTCTCACTGGGGTACAGTTCCTGTAGGTGCTGACTCTCACTGGGGTACAGTGCCAGAAGATGCTGACTCACACTGGCGTATAGTTCCTGATTGAGCTGACTCTCATTGGGTACAGTTCCTGCAGGTGTTGACTCTCACTGGGGTACAGTTCCTGACGGTGCTGACTCTCACTGGGGTACAGTTCCTGAAGGTGCTGACTCTCACTGGGGTACAGTTCCTGAATGTGCTGACACTATCTGGGGTACAGTTCCTGAAGGTGCTGACTCTCACTGGGGTACAGTTCCAGAATGTGCTGACTCTCTCCGGGGTACAGTTCCAGAATGTGCTGACTCTCTCCGGGGTACTGTTCCTGAAAATGCTGTCTCTCACTGGGGTACAGTTCCTGAAAAGTCTGTTTCTCACTGGGGTACAGTTCCTAAAGGTGCTGACTCTCACTGGGGTACAGTTCCTGAAGGTGCTGACACTCACTGGGTTACAGTTCCAGATGGTGCTGACTCTCACTGGGTTCCAGTTCCTGAAGGTGCTGACACTATCTGGGGTACAGTTCCTGAAGGTGCTGACTCTCACTGGGGTACAGTTCCTGTAGGTGCTGACTCTCACTGGGGTACAGTGCCAGAAGATGCTGTCTCACACTGGCGTATAGTTCCTGATTGAGCTGACTCTCATTGGGTACAGTTCCTGCAGGTGTTGACTCTCACTGGGGTACAGTTCCTGACGGTGCTGACTCTCACTGGGGTACAGTTCCTGAAGGTGCTGACTCTCACTGGGGTACAGTTCCTGAATGTGCTGACACTATCTGGGGTACAGTTCCTGAAGGTGCTGACTCTCACTGGGGTACAGTTCCAGAATGTGCTGACTCTCTCCGGGGTACAGTTCCAGAATGTGCTGACTCTCTCCGGGGTACTGTTCCTGAAAATGCTGTCTCTCACTGGGGTACAGTTCCTGAAAAGTCTGTTTCTCACTGGGGTACAGTTCTTAAAGGTGCTAACTCTCTCTGGGGTACAGTTCGTGAAATTGCTGCCTCTCAGAGGGGTACAGATCCGGAAGATGCTGACTCTAACTGGGGTACAGATCCTGATGGTGTTGACTCCCTCTGGGGTACAGTTCCTGAAGGTGCTGACTCTCGTGAGGCTACAGTTCCTGAATCTGTTCACTCCCACTGGGGTTCAGATCCCGATGGTGCTGACTCTCACTGGCGTACAGTTCCTGAAGGTTCCAAGTCTCACTGGGGTACAGTTCCTGATGGTGCTGACTCCGTCTGTGGTAAAGTTCCTGAAGCTGTTGCCTCTTACTTGGGTACAGTTCTTGAAGGCACTGTAGGTCCGTGGGCTACAATCCCTGAAGGTGCTGACTGTCTCTGGGGTACAGTTCCTGCATCTATTGAATCTCTCTGGGGTACAGATCCTGAAGGTGCAGACTCCCTCTGGGATACAGTTCCTAAAGCTGCTGAGTCTCACTTAGGGGACAGATCCTGATGGTGCTGACTCCCTCTGGGGTACATTCCTGAACAGGTTGACTCTCTCGGGAGTAAAGTTCCTGAAGGTGCTGACTCTAACTGGGATACAGTTCCTTAAGGTTCTGACTCTCTCCGGGGTACTGTTTCTGAAGGTTCTGACTCTCACTGGGGTACAGATCCTGATGGTGCTGACTCCCTCTGGGGTACATTCCTGAAGGTGCTGACTCTCACTGGGGTACAGTTTCTGAAGGTGCTGACTCTCACTGGCGTTCAGTTCCTGAACGCACTGACTCTCACTGGGGGACAGATCCTGATGTTGTTGACTCCCTCTGGGGTACAGTTCCTGTAGTTGCTAACTCTCTCTGGGGTACAGTTCATGAAATTGCTGACTCTCACTGGGGTACAGTTTCTGAAGGTGCTGACTCTCACTGGCGTTCAGTTCCTGAACGCACTGACTCTCACTGGGGGACAGATCCTGATGTTGTTGACTCCCTCTGGGGTACAGTTCCTGTAGTTGCTAACTCTCTCTGGGGTACAGTTCATGAAATTGCTGACTCTCACTGGTGTACAGTTCCTGAAGGTGCTGACTCTCACTGGTGTACAGTTCCTGAAGGTGCTGACTCTCACTGGTGTACAGTTCATGTGGATGCTGACAGTCCTAACAGGACTGACTCTGTCTGGGGTAGGTGCTGACTCTCTCTGGTGCTGACTATCTTTGGGGGACAGTTCTTGAAGGTACTGACTCTCACTGGGGGACAGTTCCTGAAGGTACTGACTCTCATTGGGGTACAGTTCCTGAAGGTGCTGACTCTCACTGGGATACAGATCCCCTGAAGGTGCTGACTCTTTTTGGGGTACAGTTCCGAAAAGTGCTGACTCTCTCTGGGGTATAGTTCCTGAAGGTGCTGAATCTCACTGGGGTACAGTTCCTGAAGGTGCTGACTCTCTCTGGGGTACAGTTCCTGAAAATTCTGTCTCTCACTGGGGTACAGTTCCTAAAGGTGCTAATTCTCTCTGGGGTACAGTTCCTGAACAGGTTGACTCTCTCGGGCGTAAAGTTCCTGAAGGTGCTGACTCTGAAAGGGGTACAGTTCATGTAGATTCTGACTCTCTCTGGGGTACAGTTCCTACCTTGGCTGACTCTCTGTGGGGTAGGTGCTGACTCTCTCTGGTGCTGACTCTCTCTGGGGTACAGTTCTTGAAGGTACTGACTCTCACTGGGGTACAATTCGTGAAAGTGCTGACTCTCTCTGGCGTACAATTCCTGTAGTTGCTGACTCTCACTGGGGTACAGTACCTGATGGTGCTGGTGCTCAACGGGATAGTTCCTGAAGGTGCTGACTCACTCTGGGGTATAATTCCTGTAGGTGCTGACTCTCACTGGGGTACAGTTCCTGATGGTTCTGACTCTCTCTGGGGTACAGTTCCTGAAGGTGCTGACTCTCACTGGGTTACAGTTCCTGAAAGCGCTGACTCCATCTGGGGTACAGTTCATGAAGGTGCTGATTCTCGTGAGGCTACAATTCCTGAATCTGTTCACTCCCACTGCGGTTCAGATCCCGATGGTGCTGACTCTCACTGGGGTACAGTTCCTGAACGTGCTGACACTCTCAGGGGTACAGTTCCTGAAGGTTCTGACTCTCATTGGGGTACAGATCCTGATGGTGCTGACTCTCACTGGTTTACAGGTCCTGAAGGTCTCAACTATCACTGGGGTACAGTTCCTAAAGGTGCTGACTCTCACTGGGGTACAGTTCCTGAAGGTGCTGACTCTCACTGGGGTACAGTTCCTGAAGGTGCTGACTCTGTCTGGGGTACAATTCACGAAGGTGCTGACTCTCACTGGGGTACAATTCCTGAAAGTGCTGCCTCTATCAGGGGTACAGTTCCTGAAGGTTCTGACTCTCTCTGGGGTACAGTTCCTGAAAGTGCTGACTCTATCTGGGGTACAGTTCCTGAAAGTGCTGACTCTCGTGAGGCTACAGTTCCTGAATCTGTTCACTCCCATCGGGGTTCAGATCCCGATAGTGCTGACTTTCACTGGTGTACAGTTCCTGAAGGTGCTTACTCTCACTGGGCTACAGTTCCTGTAGTTGCTGACTCACTCTGGGGTATAGTTCCTGATTGAGCTGACTCGCAATGGAGTACAGTTCCTGAAGGTGCTGTCTCTCACTGGGGTACAGTTCCGAAAGGTGCTAACTCTCTCTGGGGGACAGTTCGTGAAATTGCTGCCTCTCTCTGGGGTACAGATCCTGAAGGCGCTGACTCCCTCTAGGGTACAGTTCCTGAAGGTGCTTAATCTCACTAAGGTGCAGTTCATGTAGGTGCTGACTCTCTCCTGGGTACAGTTCCTGACGCGGCTGACTCTCTCTGGGGTTGGTGCTGACTCCCTCTGGGGTTCAGTTCCTGAAGGTACTGACTCTCACTGGGTACAGTTCGTGAAGGTGCTGACTCTGAAAAGGGTAGAGTTCCTGTAGGTGCTGACTCTCACTGGGGTACAATTACAGATAGTGCTGACTCTCGCTGGGGTACAGTTCCTGATGGTGCTGACTCTCTCTGGGGTACAGTTCCTCAACATTCTGACTCTCTCTGGGATACAGTTCCTGAAGGTTCTGGCTCTCACTGGGATACAGTTCACAAAGGTTCTGACACTCTCAGGGGTACAGTTCCTGAAGGTGCTGATTCTCGTGAGGCTACAATTCCTGAATCTGTTCACTCCCACTGCGGTTCAGATCCCGATGGTGCTGACTCTCACTGGGGTACAGTTCCTGAACGTGCTGACACTCTCAGGGGTACAGTTCCTGAAGGTTCTGACTCTCATTGGGGTACAGATCCTGATGGTGCTGACTCTCACTGGTTTACAGGTCCTGAAGGTCTCAACTATCACTGGGGTACAGTTCCTAAAGGTGCTGACTCTCACTGGGGTACAGTTCCTGAAGGTGCTGACTCTCACTGGGGTACAGTTCCTGAAGGTGCTGACTCTGTCTGGGGTACAATTCACGAAGGTGCTGACTCTCACTGGGGTACAATTCCTGAAAGTGCTGCCTCTATCAGGGGTACAGTTCCTGAAGGTTCTGACTCTCTCTGGGGTACAGTTCCTGAAAGTGCTGACTCTATCTGGGGTACAGTTCCTGAAAGTGCTGACTCTCGTGAGGCTACAGTTCCTGAATCTGTTCACTCCCATCGGGGTTCAGATCCCGATAGTGCTGACTTTCACTGGTGTACAGTTCCTGAAGGTGCTTACTCTCACTGGGCTACAGTTCCTGTAGTTGCTGACTCACTCTGGGGTATAGTTCCTGATTGAGCTGACTCGCAATGGAGTACAGTTCCTGAAGGTGCTGTCTCTCACTGGGGTACAGTTCCGAAAAGTGCTAACTCTCTCTGGGGGACAGTTCGTGAAATTGCTGCCTCTCTCTGGGGTACAGATCCTGAAGGCGCTGACTCCCTCTAGGGTACAGTTCCTGAAGGTGCTTAATCTCACTAAGGTGCAGTTCATGTAGGTGCTGACTCTCTCCTGGGTACAGTTCCTGACGCGGCTGACTCTCTCTGGGGTAGGTGCTGACTCCCTCTGGGGTTCAGTTCCTGAAGGTACTGACTCTCACTGGGTACAGTTCGTGAAGGTGCTGACTCTGAAAAGGGTAGAGTTCCTGTAGGTGCTGACTCTCACTGGGGTACAATTACAGATAGTGCTGACTCTCGCTGGGGTACAGTTCCTGATGGTGCTGACTCTCTCTGGGGTACAGTTCCTCAACATTCTGACTCTCTCTGGGATACAGTTCCTGAAGGTTCTGGCTCTCACTGGGATACAGTTCACAAAGGTTCTGACACTCTCAGGGGTACAGTTCCTGAAGGTGCTGACTCTCTCTGTGGTACAGTTCCTGATGGTGCTGACACTCACTGGGGTACAGTTCCTGAAGGTGCTGACACTCACTGGGGTACAGTTCCTGAAGGTGCTGACACTCACTGGGGTACAGTTCCTGAAGGTGCTGAGTCTCACTGGGGTACAGTTCCTGAAGGTGCTGGTGCTCACTGGGGTACAGTTCCTAAAGGTGCTGACTCTCTCTGTGGTACAGTTCCTGAAGGTGCTGAGTCTCACTGGGGTACAGTTCCTGATGTGCTGAGTCTCACTGGGGTACAGTTCCTGAAGGTGCTGAGTCTCACTGGGGTACAGTTCCTGAAGGTGCTGAGTCTCACTGGGGTACAGTTCCTGAAGGTGCTGAGTCTCACCAGGGTACAGTTCCTGATGGTGCTGAGTCTCACTGGGGTACAGTTCCTGAGGTGCTTACACTCTCAGGGGTACAGTTCCTGAAGGTCCTGACTCTCATTGGGGTACAGATCCTGAAGGTGTTGACTCTCATTGGTTTACAGTTCCTGAAGGTTCCAACTAACACTGGGGTACAGTTCCTGAAGGTGCTGACTCTCTCTGGGGTACAGTTCCTGAAGGTGCTGACTCTCTCTGGGGTACAGTTCCTGAAGGTGCTGACTCTCTCTGGGGTACAGTTCCTGTAGGTGCTAACACTCACTGGGGTACAGTGCCAGAAGATACTGACTCTCACTGGGGTACAGTTCGTGATTGAGCTGACTCTCATTGGGGTACAGTTCCTGCAGGTGTTGACTCTCTCTGGGGTACAGTTCCCAAATGTGCTGACTCTGAAAGGGGTACAATTCCTGTAGGTGTTGACTCTAACTGGGGGATGGATCCCCTGATGGTGCTGATTCTCACAAGGGACAGTTCCTGAAAAGTCTGTCTCTCACTGGGGTACAGTTCCTAAAGGTGCTAACGCTCTCTGGGGTACAGTTTGTGAAATTGTTGCTTCTCTCTCGGGTATCGTTCCTGAAGGTACTGACTCTCACTGGGGTACCATTCCTGATGGTGCTGATTCTAACTGGGGTACGGTTCCTGAAGGTGCTGACTCTCTCTGCGGTACGGTTCCTCTATTTGCTGACACTCATTGGGGTACAGTTCTTGAAGGTGCTGCCTCTCTCTAGCATACAGTTCCTGAAGATTTGGACTCTCTCCGGGGTACTGTTCCTGAAGGTTCTGACGCTCACTGGGATACAGTTCACGAAGGTTCTGATTCTCTGGGGGTACAGTTCACGAACGTTCTGATTCTCTCTGGGGTACAGTTCATGAAGGTTCTGACTCTCTCTGGTGTACAGTTCCTGAAAGTGCTGACTCTCGTGAGGCTACAGTTCCTAAATCTGTTCACTCCCACTGGGGTTCAGATCCCGATGGTGCTGACTTTCACTGGGGTACAGTTCCTGAAGGTGCGGACACTCTCAGGGGTACAGTTCCTGAAGGTGCTGAGTCTCACTGGGGTACAGTTCCTGATGGTGCTGACTTTCACTGGGGTACAGTTCCTGAAGGTGCTGACACTCTCAGGGGTACAGTTCCTGAAGGTGCTGACTCTCACTGGAGTACCGTTCCTGAAGGTGCTGAGTCTCACCGGGGTACCGTTCCTGAAGGTGCTGAGTCTCACTGGGGTACAGTTCCTGATGGTGCTGAGTCTCACTGGGGTACAGTTCCTGAAGGTGCTGAGTCTCACTGGGGTACAGTTCCTGAAACTTCTGACTCTCACTGGGGTACAGATACCCTGAAGGTGCTGGCGCTCACTGGGGTACAGTTCTTGAAGGTGCTGGCTCTCACTGGAGTACCGTTCCTGAAGGTGCTGAGTCTCACCGGGGTACCGTTCCTGAAGGTGCTGAGTCTCACTGGGGTACAGTTCCTGAAGGTGCTGACTCTCACTGGGGTACAGTTCCTGAAGGTGCTGACTCTATCTGGGGTACAGTTCCTGAAACTTCTGACTCTCACTAGGGTACAGATCCCCTGAAGGTGCTGACTCTCACTGGGGCACAGTTCCTGATGGTGCTAACTATCTCTGAGGTACAGTTCCTAAAGGTGCTGACTCTCACTGGGGGACAGTTCCTGAAGCTTCTGACTGTCACTGGGGTTCAGTTCCTGAAGGTTCTGACTCTCACTGGGGTACAGTTCCTGACGATGCTGAATCTCATTGGTGTACAGTTCCTGAAGGTGCTGACTCACACTGGGATACAGTTCCTGATGGTGCAGATTCTCATTGGTGTACAGTTCCTGAAGGTGCTGACTCTCACTGGGGTACAGATCCTGACGGGGCAGACTCTCTCTGGGGTACAGTTATTAATTGTGCTGGCGCTCACCGGGGTACAGTTCCTGAAGGTGCTGAGTCTCACTGGGGTACAGTTTCTGAAGGTGCTGACTCTCATTGAGGTACAGATCCTGAAGGTGCAGACTCCCTCTGGGATACAGTTCCTGAAGGTGCTGAGTCTCACTTAGGGTACAGATCCTGATGGTGCTGACTCCCTCTTGGGTACATTCCTGATGGTGCTGACTCTCACTGGGGTACAGTTCCTGAAGGTTCTGACTCTCTCCGGGGCACTGTTTCTGAAGGTTCTGACTCTCTACTAGAACTAGGGGGCATAATCTTAGAATAAGAGGCTGCTCTTTCAAAACTGAGATGAGGAGAAACTTCTTCACTCAGAGGGTAGTAGGTCTGTGGAATTTGCTGCCCCAGGAAGCTGTGGAAGCTACATCATTAAATAAATTTAAAACAGAAATTGACAGTTTCCTGGAAGTAAAGGGAATTAGGGGTTACGGGGAGCGGGCAGGAAATTGGACATGAATTTAGATTTGAGGTTAGGATCAGATCAGCCATGATCTTATTGAATGGCGGAGCAGGCTCGAGGGGCCGATTGGCCGACTCCTGCTCCTATTTCTTATGTTCTTATGTTCTTATGTTCTCACTGGGGTAAAGTTCCTGAAGGTGCTGACTCTATCTGGGGTACAGTTCCTGAAGGTGCTAACTCTCTCTGGGGTACAGTTCCTGAAGGTGCTGACTCTCACTGGTGTACAGTTCCTGAAGGTGCTGACTCTCACTGGTGTACAGTTCCTGAAGGTGCTGACTCTCACTGGTGTACAGTTCCTGAAGGTGCTGACTCTCACTGGTGTACGGTTCCTGAAGGTGCTGACTCTCACTGGTGTACAGTTCCTGAAGGTGCTGACTCTCACTGGGGTGCAGTTCATGTAGATGCTGACTCTCAATGGAGTACAGTTCCTGACAGGACTGACTCTGTCTGGGGTAGGTGCTGACTCTCTCTGGTGCTATCTTTGGGGTACAGTTCTTGAAGGTACTGACTCTCACTGGGGTACAGTTCCTGAAGGTGCTGACTCTCACTGGGATACAGATCCCCTGAAGGTGCTGACTCTTTCTGGGGTACAGTTCCGAAAAGTGCTGGCTCTCTCTGGGGTATAGTTCACAAAGGTTCTGACTCTCTCTGTGGTACAGTTCCTGAAGGTGCTGACTCTCATTGAGGTACAGATCCTGAAAGTGCTGACTCTCACTGGGGTACAGTTCACAAAGGTTCTGACTCTCACTGGTGTACAGTTCCTGAAGGTGCTGACTCTCTCTGGGGTACAGTTCCTGAAAATTCTGTCTCTCACTGGGGTACAGTTCCTAAAGGTGCTAATTCTCTCTGGGGTACAGTTCCTGAACAGGTTGACTCTCTCGGGCGTAAAGTTCCTGAAGGTGCTGACTCTGAAAGGGGTACAGTTCATGTTGATTCTGACTCTCCCTGGGGTACAGTTCCTGCCTTGGCTGACTCTCTGTGGGGTAGGTGCTGACTCTCTCTGGTGCTGACTCTCTCTGGGGTACAGTTCTTGAAGGTACTGACTCTCACTGGGGTACAGTTCCTGAAGGTACTGACTCTCACTGGGGTACAGTTCGTGGAGGTGCTGACTCTGAAAGGGGTACATTTCCTGAAGGTGCTGACTCTCACTGGGGTATAGTTCCTGATGGTGCTGGCGCTCACCTGGGTAGTTCCTTTAGGTGCTGACTCTCTCTGAGGTACAGTTCCTGAAGGTTGTGACTCTCTCTGGGGTACAGTTCCTGAAGGTGCTGACTCTCACTGGGGTACAGTTCCTGAAGGTGCTGATTCCATCTGGGGTACAGTTCCTGAAGGTGCTGATTCTCGTGAGGCTACAATTCCTGAATCTGTTCACTCCCACTGCGGTTCAGATCCCGATGGTGCTGACTCTCACTGGGGTACAGTTCCTGAACGTGCTGACACTCTCAGGGGTACAGTACCTGAAGGTCCTGATTCTCATTGGGGTACAGATTCTGAAGCTGCAGACTCCCTCTGGGATACAGTTCCTGAAGGTGCTGACTCCCTCTGGGGTACAGTTCCTGAAGATGCTGACTCTCACTGGGGTACAGTTGCTGAAGGTCCCGAGTATCACTGAGGTACAGTTCCTGAAGATGCCGACTCTCTCTGGGGTACAGTTCCTGAAGGTGCTGACTCTCACTGGGGTACAGTTCGTGAAATTGCTGCCTCTCTCTGGGGTACAGATCATGAAGATGCTGATTCTCACTGGGGGACAGTTCTTGAACAGGTTGACTCTCTCGGGAGTAAAGTTCCTGAAGGTGCTGACTCTAACTGGGATACAGTTCCTGAAGGTGCTGACTCTCACTGGGGTGCAGTTCATGTAGATGCTGATTCACTCTTGGGTACAGTTCCTGACGGGGCTGACTCTCACTGGGATACAGTTCCTGAAGGTCCTGACTCTCATTGGGGTACAGATCCTGATGGTGCTGACTCTCACTGGGATACAGTTCCTGAAGGTCCTGACTCTCACTGGTGTACAGGCCCTGAAGGTGCTGACTCTCACTGGTGTACAATTCCTGAAGGTCCCAACTATCACTGGAGTACAGCTCCTAAAGGTGCTGACTCTCTCTGGGGTACAGTTCCTGTAGGTGCTGACTCTCACTGGGGTACAGTTCTTGTAGATGCTGACTCTCACTGGGGTACAGTTCCTGAAGGTGCTGACTCTCACTGGGGTACAGTTCCTGAAGGCGCTGACTCTCACTGGGGTACAGTTCCTGAAGGCGCTGACTCTCACTGGCGTACAATTCCTGTAGATGCTGACCCTCTCTGTGGTACTGTTCCTGTTAGTGCTGACTCTCTCTGCGGCGCAGGTCCTTAAGGGGCTGCCTCCATCTGGGGTACAGTTCCTGAAATGTTCTGACTCTGACTGGGGTTCAGATCCTGACAGTGCTGACTCTCACTGGGGTACAGTTCCTGAAGTTGCTGACACTCACTGGGGAACAGTTCCTGAAGGTCCTGACGCTCACTGGCGTACAATTCCTGTAGATGCTGACCCTCTCTGTGGTACTGTTCCTGTTAGTGCTGACTCTCTCTGTGGTACAGTTCCTGTTGGTGCTGACACTCACCGGGGTACAGTTCCTGAGGTGCTGACTCTCTTTGCTGTCCGGTTCCTGTAGGTGCTGAGTCTCACTGAGGTACAGTTCCTGAAGGTGCTGATTCTCACTGGGGTACAGTTCATGAAGGTGCTGACTCTCTCCGGGGTACAGTTCCTGAAGGTTCTGATGCTCACTGGATATAGTTCACGAAGATTCTGATTCTCTCTGGGATACAGTTCACGAAGATTCTGATTCTCTCTGGGGTACAATTCACAAAGGTTCTGACTCTCTCTGGGGTACAGTTCCTGAAAGTGCTGACTCTATCTGGGGTACAGTTCCTGAAGGTGCTGACTCTCGTGAGGCTACAGTTCCTGAATCTGTTCACTCCCACTGGGGTTCAGATCCCGATGGTGCTGACTCACACTGGGGGGTACAGTTCCTGAAGGTGCTGACTCTCACTGGTGTACAGTTGCTGAAGGTGTTGACACTGAAAGGGGTACAATTCCTGTAATTGCTGACTCTCACTGGGGGATGGATCCCCTGAAGGTGCTGAGTCTCACTGAGGTACAGTTCCTGAAAGTGCTGACTCTCTCTGTGGTACAGTTCCTGAAGGTTCTGACACTCACTGGGAAACAGTTCCTGAAAGTGCTGACTCTCTCTGGGGTACAGTTCCTGAAGGTTTTGACTCTCACTGGGGTACAGTTCCAGAAGGTGCTGACTCTCGTGAGGCTACAGTCCCTGAATCTGTTCACTCCCACTGGGGTTCAGATCCCGATGGTGCTGACTCTCACTGGGGTACAGTTCCTCAAGGTGCGGACTCTCACTGGTGCACTGTTCCTGAAGGTCCCAACTATCACTGAGGTACAGTTCCTGAAGATCCGGACTCTCATTGGGGTACATATCCTGAAGGTGCTGGCACTCACAGGTGTACAGTTCCTGAAGGTGTTGACTCTCAATGGGGTACAGTCTCTGAAGGTGTTGACTCTGAAAGGGGTACAATTCCTTCAATTGCTGACTCTCACTGGGGGATGGATTCCCTGAAGGTGCTGAATCTCACTGATGTACAGTTCCTGAAGATGCTGACTCTCACTGAGGTACAGTTCCTGTAGGTGCTGACTCTCACTGAGGTACAGTTCCTGAAGGTGCTGACTCTCTCTGGGGTACAGTTCCTGAAGGTCCGGACTCTCATTGGGGTACAGATCCTTAAGGTGCTGACTCTCACTGGTGCTCAGTTCCTGAAGGTCCCAACTAACACTGGGGTACAGTTCCTGTAGGTGCTGACTCTCTCTGGAGTACCGTTCCTGTCGGTGCTGACTCTCTCTGGAGTACAGTTCCTGTAGGTGCTGACTCTCACTGGAGTACCGTTCCTGTCGGTGCTGACTCTCTCTGGGGTACAGTTCCTGTAGGTGCTGACTCTCACTGGAGTACCGTTCCTGTCGGTGCTGACTCTCTCTGGGGTACAGTTCCTGTAGGTGCTGACTCTCACTGGAGTACCGTTCCTGTCGGTGCTGACTCTCTCTGGAGTACAGTTCCTGTAGGTGCTGACTCTCACTGGAGTACCGTTCCTGTCGGTGCTGACTCTCTCTGGGGTACAGTTCCTGAAGGTGCTGACTCTCTCTGGGGTACAGTTCCTGTAGGTGCTCACTCTCACTGGAGTACCGTTCCTGTAGGTGCTGACTCTGAAAGCGGTACAATTCCTGTAGGTGCTGACTCTCACTGGGGGATGGATCCCCTGAAGGTGCTGATTCTCACTAAGGACAGTTCCTGAAAAGCCTATCTGTCACTGGGGTACAGTTCCTAAAGGTGCTAACTCTCTCTGGGGTACAGTTCCGTAAGGTGCTGACTCTCACTGGGATACAGTTCCTGTAGGTGCTGACTCTCACTGGGGTACAATTCCTGAAGGTCCCAACTATCACTGAGGTGTAGTTCCTGAAGATGCTGACTCTCACTGGGGTACATTTCCCCTAGTTCCTGACTCTCACTGAGGTACAGTTCCTGTAGGTGCTATCTCTTACTGGGCTACAGTGCCAGAAGATGCTGACTCACTCTGGGGTATAGTTCCTGAATGAGCTGACTCTCAATGGGGTACAGTTCCTGCAGGTGTTGACTCTCACTGGGGCACAGTTCCTGAAGGTGTTGACTCTCACTGGGGTACAGTTCCTGCAGGTGTTGACTCTCACTGGGGTACAGTTCCTGAAGGTGCTGACTCTGAAAGGGGTACAATTCCTGTAATTGCTGACTCTCACTGGGGAATGGATCCCCTGAAGGTGCTGATTCTCACTCGGGCAGTTCCTGAAAAGTCTGCCTCACACTGGGGTACAGTTCCTAAAGGTGCTAACTCTCTCTGGGGTACAGTTTGTGAAATTGTTGCCTGTCTCTGGCGTACGGTTCCTGAAGGTGCTGACTCTCTCTGGGGTACAGTTCCTGGAGGTGCTGACACTCACTGAGGTCCAGTTCCTGAAGGTGCTGACTCTGTCTGGGGTACAGTTCCTAAAGGTGCTGTCTCTTTCTGGGGTACAGTTCATGTAGGTGCTGACTCTCACTGACGTACAGTTCCTGAAGGTGCTGACTCTCACTGGGGTACAGTTCCTAAAGGTGCTAACTCTCTCTGGGGTACAGTTTGTGAAATTGTTGCCTGTCTCTGGTGTACGGTTCCTGAAGGTGCTGACTCTCTCTGGGGTACAGTTCCTGGAGGTGCTGACACTCACTGAGGTACAGTTCCTGAAGGTGCTGACTCTGTCTGGGGTACAGTTCCTAAAGGTGCTGTCTCTTTCTGGGGTACAGTTCATGTAGGTGCTGACTCTCACTGACGTACAGTTCCTGAAGGTGCTGACTCTCACTGGGGTACAGTTCCTAAAGGTGCTGTCTCTTTCTGGGGTACAGTTCATGTAGGTGCTGACTCTCTCTGGGGTACAGTTCCTGAAGGTACTGACTCTCACTGGGGTACAGTTCCTGAAGGTGCTGACTCTCGTGAGGCTACAGTTCCTGAATCTGTTCACTCCCACTGGGGTTCAGATCCCGATGGTGCTGACTCTCACTGGGGTACAGTTCCTGAAGGTGCTGACTCTCACTGGGGTACAGTTCCTGAAGGTGCTGACTCTCACTGGGGTACAATTCCTGACTCTTACTGGGGTACAGTTTGTGTAGGTGGTGACTCTCACTGGGGTAAAGTATCAGAAGATGCTGTCTCTCTCTGGGGTATAGTTCCTGATTGAGCTGACGTTCATTGAGGTACTGTTCCTGCAGGTGTTGACTCTAACTGGGGGATGGATCCCCTGCAGGTGCTGATTCTCACGAGGGACAGTTCCTGAAAAGTCTGTCTCTCACTGGGGTACAGTTCCTAAAGGTGCTAACTCTCTCTGGGATACAGTTCCTGAAGGTCCCAACTAACACTGGGGTACAGTTCCTGTAGGTGCTGACTCTCTCTGGAGTACCGTTCCTGTCGGTGCTGACTCTCTCTGGAGTACAGTTCCTGTAGGTGCTGACTCTCACTGGAGTACCGTTCCTGTCGGTGCTGACTCTCTCTGGGGTACAGTTCCTGTAGGTGCTGACTCTCACTGGAGTACCGTTCCTGTCGGTGCTGACTCTCTCTGGGGTACAGTTCCTGTAGGTGCTGACTCTCACTGGAGTACTGTTCCTGTCGGTGCTGACTCTCTCTGGAGTACAGTTCCTGTAGGTGCTGACTCTCACTGGAGTACCGTTCCTGTCGGTGCTGACTCTCTCTGGGGTACAGTTCCTGAAGGTGCTGACTCTCTCTGGGGTACAGTTCCTGTAGGTGCTCACTCTCACTGGAGTACCGTTCCTGTAGGTGCTGACTCTGAAAGCGGTACAATTCCTGTAGGTGCTGACTCTCACTGGGGGATGGATCCCCTGAAGGTGCTGATTCTCACTAAGGACAGTTCCTGAAAAGCCTATCTGTCACTGGGGTACAGTTCCTAAAGGTGCTAACTCTCTCTGGGGTACAGTTCCGTAAGGTGCTGACTCTCACTGGGATACAGTTCCTGTAGGTGCTGACTCTCACTGGGGTACAATTCCTGAAGGTCCCAACTATCACTGAGGTGTAGTTCCTGAAGATGCTGACTCTCACTGGGGTACATTTCCCCTAGTTCCTGACTCTCACTGAGGTACAGTTCCTGTAGGTGCTATCTCTTACTGGGCTACAGTGCCAGAAGATGCTGACTCACTCTGGGGTATAGTTCCTGAATGAGCTGACTCTCAATGGGGTACAGTTCCTGCAGGTGTTGACTCTCACTGGGGCACAGTTCCTGAAGGTGTTGACTCTCACTGGGGTACAGTTCCTGCAGGTGTTGACTCTCACTGGGGTACAGTTCCTGAAGGTGCTGACTCTGAAAGGGGTACAATTCCTGTAATTGCTGACTCTCACTGGGGAATGGATCCCCTGAAGGTGCTGATTCTCACTCGGGCAGTTCCTGAAAAGTCTGCCTCACACTGGGGTACAGTTCCTAAAGGTGCTAACTCTCTCTGGGGTACAGTTTGTGAAATTGTTGCCTGTCTCTGGCGTACGGTTCCTGAAGGTGCTGACTCTCTCTGGGGTACAGTTCCTGGAGGTGCTGACACTCACTGAGGTCCAGTTCCTGAAGGTGCTGACTCTGTCTGGGGTACAGTTCCTAAAGGTGCTGTCTCTTTCTGGGGTACAGTTCATGTAGGTGCTGACTCTCACTGACGTACAGTTCCTGAAGGTGCTGACTCTCACTGGGGTACAGTTCCTAAAGGTGCTAACTCTCTCTGGGGTACAGTTTGTGAAATTGTTGCCTGTCTCTGGTGTACGGTTCCTGAAGGTGCTGACTCTCTCTGGGGTACAGTTCCTGGAGGTGCTGACACTCACTGAGGTACAGTTCCTGAAGGTGCTGACTCTGTCTGGGGTACAGTTCCTAAAGGTGCTGTCTCTTTCTGGGGTACAGTTCATGTAGGTGCTGACTCTCACTGACGTACAGTTCCTGAAGGTGCTGACTCTCACTGGGGTACAGTTCCTAAAGGTGCTGTCTCTTTCTGGGGTACAGTTCATGTAGGTGCTGACTCTCTCTGGGGTACAGTTCCTGAAGGTACTGACTCTCACTGGGGTACAGTTCCTGAAGGTGCTGACTCTCGTGAGGCTACAGTTCCTGAATCTGTTCACTCCCACTGGGGTTCAGATCCCGATGGTGCTGACTCTCACTGGGGTACAGTTCCTGAAGGTGCTGACTCTCACTGGGGTACAGTTCCTGAAGGTGCTGACTCTCACTGGGGTACAATTCCTGACTCTTACTGGGGTACAGTTTGTGTAGGTGGTGACTCTCACTGGGGTAAAGTATCAGAAGATGCTGTCTCTCTCTGGGGTATAGTTCCTGATTGAGCTGACGTTCATTGAGGTACTGTTCCTGCAGGTGTTGACTCTAACTGGGGGATGGATCCCCTGCAGGTGCTGATTCTCACGAGGGACAGTTCCTGAAAAGTCTGTCTCTCACTGGGGTACAGTTCCTAAAGGTGCTAACTCTCTCTGGGATACAGTTCCTGAAGGTGCTGACTCTCACTGGGGTACAGTTCCTGAATGTGCTGACTCTCGTGAGGCTACAGTTCCTGAATCTGTTCACTCCCACTGGGGTTCAGATCCCGATGGTGCTGACTTTCACTGGGGTACAGTTCCTGAAGGTGCTGACACTCTCAGGAGTACAGTTCCTGAAGGTTCTAACTCTCACCAGTGTACAGTTCCTGCAGGTGTTGACTCTCACTGCTATACAGTTCCTGAAGATTCGAACTCTCACTGGGGTACAGTGTCAGAAGATGCTGACTCACTCGGGTATAGTTCCTGATTGAACTGACGCTCAATGGGGTACAGTTCCTGAAGGTGCTGACTCTGAAAGGGGTACAATTCCTGTAATTGCTGATTCTCACTGGGGTACAGTTCCTGATGGTGCTGACTCTCACTGAGGTACAGTTGCTGACAATGTTGACTCTCTCGGCGTCAAGTTCCTGAAGGTGCTGACTCTCACCGGGGGACAGATCCTGATGGCGTTGACTCCCTCTGGGGGACAGATCCTGATGGTGCTAACCCTCACTGGGATGCAGGTCATGTAGGTGCTGACTCTCACTCGGGTACAGTTCCTGAAGGTGCTGTCTGTTTCTGGGGTACAGTTCATGTAGATTCTGACTCTCTCTGGGGTACAGTTCCTGACGGGGCTGACTCTCTCTGTGGTAGGTGCTGACTCTCTCTGGGGTACAGTTCCTGAAGGTACTGACACTCACTGGGGTACAGTTTGTGCAGGTGCTAACTCTGAAAGGGCCTGTCTCTCTCTGGGGTGCAGTTCCTGCAGGTGCTGACTCTCACTGGAGTACAGTTCCTGCAGGTACTGACTCTCACTGGGGTACAGTTCCTGCAGGTACTGACTCTCACTGGGGTACAGTTCCTGCAGGTACTGACTCTCACTGGGGTACAGTTCCTGCAGGTGCTGACTCTCACTGGGGTACAGTTCCTGACGGGGCTGACTCTCACTGGGGTAGGTGCTGACTGTTTCTGGGGTAAAGTTCCTGTAGGTGCTGACTCTCACTGGGGTACAGTTCCTGCAGGTACTGACTCTCACTGGGGTACAGTTCCTGAAGGTACTGACACTCACTGGGGTACAGTTTGTGCAGGTGCTAACTCTGAAAGGGCCTGTCTCTCTCTGGGGTGCAGTTCATGTAGGTTCTGACTCTCTCTGGGGTACAGTTCCTGACAGGGCTGACTCTCACTGGGGTACAGTTCCTGCAGGTACTGACTCTCACTGGGGTACAGTTCCTGCAGGTACTGACTCTCACTGGGGTACAGTTCCTGCAGGTACTGACTCTCACTGGGGTACAGTTCCTGCAGGTACTGACTCTCACTGGGGTACAGTTCCTGCAGGTACTGACTCTCACTGGGGTACAGTTCCTGCAGGTACTGACTCTCACTGGGGGACAGTTCCTGCAGGTGCTGACTCTCACTGGGGTACAGTTCCTGACGGGGCTGACTCTCTCTGGGGTAGGTGCTGACTGTTTCTGGGGTAAAGTTCCTGTAGGTGCTGACTCTTACTGGGGTACAGTTCCTGAAGGTGCTGACTCTCACTTGGGTACAGTTCCTGAAGGGCCTGTCTCTCTCTGGGGCACAGTTTATGTAGGTGCTAACTCTCTCTGGGGTACAGTTCCTGACAGGGCTGACTCTCTCTCGGGTAGGGGCTGACTCTCTCTGGGGTACAGTTCCTGAAGGTACTGAGTCTCACTGGGGTACAGTCCCTGAAGGTGCTGACTCTTACTGGGGTACAGTTCCTGAAGGTGCTGACTCTCACTTGGGTACAGTTCCTGAAGGGCCTGTCTCTCTCTGGGGCACAGTTTATGTAGGTGCTAACTCTCTCTGGGGTACAGTTCCTGACAGGGCTGACTCTCTCTCGGGTAGGGGCTGAGTCTCTCTGGGGTACAGTTCCTGAAGGTACTGAGTCTCACTGGGGTACAGTTCCTGAAGGTGCTGACTCTCACTGGGGTACAGTTCCTGAAGATGCTGACTCTCACTGGGGTACAGTGCCTGAAGGTGCTGACTCTCACTGGGGTACAGTTCCTTACAGGGCTGACTCTCTCTCGGGTAGGTGCTGAGTCTCTCTGGGGTACAGTTCCTGAAGGTACTGAGTCTCACTGGGGTACAGTTCCTGAAGATGCTGTATCTCTCTGGGGTACAGTTCCTGAAGTTGCTGACTCTCACTGGGGTACAGTGCCTGCAGGTGCTGACTCTCACAGGGGTACAGTTCCTGCAGGTGCTGACTCTCACTGGGCTACAGTTCCTGCAGGTGCTGACTCTCACTGGGCTACAGTTCCTGCAGGTGCTGACTCTCACTCGGGTACAGTTCCTGCAGGTACTGACTCTCACTGGGGTACAGTTCCTGCAGGTACTGACTCTCACTGGGGTACAGTTCCTGATGGTGTTGACTCCCACTGGGGCAAAGTTCCCCTGAAAGTGCTGACTCTCACTGGCATACCGTTCCACAGGTACCAGCTGTCCTCCGGTGACTTGCCCAACCATGAAGTTAGATGGTGTATATGCAGTGGGCTATTTTTCCGTGGAGTGCATCACAGCCATGCCCAATCCTGTCCTCACCTGACAGCTACAAGGTTACACTTTCCAGCAGGAATCACCGGATCAGTTAACTTTCACAGCCTCGGAATCAAACCTGTGTCCTCCGACTCGGGGAGGCTCTTGGTCGTCACTTTACTGCCTCAACCATCAGGACAGTTAGATGTTTGAACTTTTCCGCTCCTCAGTGAAATTGTTGGAGGGTTCGGGGCAGCACGGGGGGAGAGGGTGGGGAGTGGGGAGGAGGGGACAGGGGGGCATGTAGGGAGGGGGCGGATGAAGGGCGTGGGGGAGGGTGCGGTGTGGCACTTGGGGAGTTGACAGGGGGCACGGTGGAGTGGCGTGGGGTGGGGCCATTGCGGCGCGGGAGAGGTGAGGTGCGTGGAGGGAGGGGCTGGAGGCGTAGGGAGATGCAGGGGAAGGGTGCGGGAAAGGGTGCCGGTGAGGGGCAGGGGAGGGGACGGGGAGGGCTTGCCGGGGAAGATGGCGGTGTTGGGGGCGATGTTTCAGGAGGCCGGGGCCGCAGGAGGAGAGGTGTGGGGTGGGGGCTGGGATGCAGGGACGGGGGTTTTTGGGGGCCCGGTGTCAGCGGTCGGGGGCGCGAGAGGGTCAAGGGGCCGGGGGCATGGAGGCGTGAGCGCTGGGGAGGGATGGGGGCGTGGGGAGAAGGATCGGCTGCGTGGGCAGAGGGGTCGGGGGTGTGGGGGGAGGGGGAGGGCGCTGGGGAGGGGGAGGGAGGGCAGAGTGGGATGGGGGCATGGGGGAAGGGGGAGCGGGCGAATTGGGCGGGTTGGAATGGAAAAATCGGCGGGTGTATTACAAGCGGCCGAATCGCTACCGTCCATCGTGCACTCCCGCTGAAGTTGAATTTCAGCACCCCCCCCACCATCCACCCCCCACCCCCCAGCCATGTCCCCTCCCCACAGTTCGGGACTATATTCAGCAGAGAGAACACTGAGCTGGAGTGGTACAATTTAAGCCTGCACTCACCTTCAGTGACAGTGTGATCACCTCACAGTGGGTTGGAATAAATGACTCTCACTGGCCGGTAGGAGGCAGCATGGGGCAAAACACGCTGGTCAAGGCCTCGCCAGCTCTCATCAGAAGGCAGGCCCTGGCCTCCCATTAAAACTGATACTCATCTCTTACAAATGAATCGTGTGTTTTGCTACTGACCTTTCGTTTTGCTTTTAGCTGCTCACAATATTTCTCCGTTGAGTCTCCGGGTATTTCACTGGCCCACAGTGTTATTCCCACCTTCGTGTATGTGACTCCCATCACCATCAATGGTATTAGATAAATCAGTACTATCACCGCAAGTTGGTACCTGGAACACACAATGAGCAATAGTGCTGACAGTACGTTTTACACATTCCAAAAGGGTTTTGCAGAGTTCCACATGAAAGCCTATTACTTAAACTCTGGGAATGGATAAGAAACTGGCTGAGAGACTGGAAGTGCAGGACCCTAATTTACATGTTGTATTCGGTGTCTTCCATTCGGAGAAGCCCAATCCAATATGGCGGAAGGCATACTTCTGGCTGAAGGTGCCTGTTCAGCACTCAAAAAAGGGGCACATGCCATCGAATTTCCAGGCCGATGAGTACTCAATAAAGAAGTTATGTTGAAGAGGGGAGCAGTATCGATTTACATCAATGATCTTGGTTCAGAACCTCAATGCAAAATGGTCAAATCAGATGACACGAAACTGGGAGGAGAAGTGGTATCAGAAGAGGCAGCTTAGAAGTTCCAAAAGGAATGGGTCAAGATGGTTAAGTGGGAAGAATAATGGCAGATGAAATTTAATGCAAGGTGTTGCCCATAGAAAGGAAAACTAGATGACATCATATTAGGAAAAAGAGGGTGGTCAGGAGCAGTGTTGGCCCCTTAAAAACTGAAAGTGGGGATATTGTCATTGACAATGGGGAAATGGCGGACATGTTGAACAATTACTTTGCGTCAGTATTTACAGTAGAAAAAGAGGATAGCATGCTGGAAATCCCAAGAAAACTAATATTGAATCGGGGATAGGGACTCGATAAAATTAACATAAGTAAAGCAACAGTAATGAAGAAAATAATAGCACTAAAGAGTGACAAATCCCCAAGACCAGATGGTTTCCATCCCAGGGTTTTAGAGGAAGTAGATGAGCACATTGCAGATGTCCTAACTATAATCTTTCAAAGTTCTCTAGATTCAGGAACTGTCCCTCTCGATTGGAAAATTGCACATGTCACTCCGCTTTTTAAGAAAGGAGAGAGAGGGAAACCGGGGAATTATAGACCAGTTAGCCTAACATCTGTTGTGGGGAAAATGCTGGAGTCTATAATTAAGGATAGGGTGACTGAACATCTCGAGAATTTTCAGTTAATCAGAGAGAGCCAGCATGGATTTGTGAAAGGTAGGTCGTGCCTGACAAACCTGATTGAATTTTTTGAAGAGGTGACTAAAGTAGTGGACAGGGGAATGTCAATGAATGTTATTTATATGGACTTCCAGAAGGCATTTGATAAGTTCCCACATAAGAGACTGTTAGCTAAGATAGAAGCCCATGGAATAGAGGGAAAAGTACAGACTTGGTTAGGAAGTTGGCTGAGCGAAAGGCACAGAGAGTAGGGATAATGGGAAGGTACTCACATTGGCAGGATGTGACTAGTGGAGTCCCGCAGGGATCTGTCTTGGGGCCTCAATTATTCACGATATTTATTAACGACTTAGATGAAGGCATAGAAAGTCTCATATCTAAGTTTGCCGATGACACAAAGATTGGTGGCATTGTAAGCAGTGTAGATGAAAACCTCAAATTACAAAGGGATATTGATAGATTAGGTGAATGGGCAAAACTGTGGCAAATGGAATTCAATGTAGACAAATGTGAGGTCATCCACTTTGGATCAAAAAAGGATAGAACAGGGTACTTTCTAAATGGTAAAAAATTAAAAACAGTGGATGTCCAAAGGGACTTAGGGGTTCAGGTACATAGATCATTGAACTGTCATGAACAGGTGCAGAAAATAATCAAGAAGGCTTATGGAATGCTGGCCTTTATATCTAGAGGACTAGAGCACAAGGGGGCAGAAGTTATGCTGCAGCTATACAAAACCCTGGTTAGACCACACCTGGAGTACTGTGAGCAGTTCTGGGCACCGCACCTTCGGAAGGACATATTGGCTTTGAAGGGAGTGCAGTGTCGGTTTACTAGAATGATACCCGGACTTCAAGGGTTAAGTTACAAGGAGAGATTACACAAATTGGGGGTGTATTCTCCAGAGTTTCAAAGGTTAAGGGTGATCTGATTGAAGTTTATAAGATATTAAGGGGAACGGATAGGGTGGATAGAGAGAAACTATTTCCGCTGGTTGGGGATTCTAGGAGTAGGGGGCACAGTCTAAAAATTAGATCCAGACCTTTCAGGAGCGAGATTAGAAAACATTTCTACACACACAAAGGGTGGTAGAAGTTTGGAACTCTCTTCCGCAAACGGCAATTGATACTAGCTCAATTGCTAAATTTAAATCTGAGATTGATAGATTTTTGGCAATCAAAGGTATTAAGGGATATCGGCCAAAGGCAGGTATATGGAGTTAGATCACAGATCAGCCATGATCTTATCAAATGGCGGAGCAGGCACGAGGGGCTGAATGGCCTACTCCTGTTCCTATGTTCTTATATACATCCTCCATGAATGGTGATGATGCACATACCCCATGAATGGTGATGATATACATACCCCATGAATGGTGATGATATACATACCCCATGAATGGTGATGATATACATACCCCATGAATGGTGATGATATACATACCCCATGAATGGTGATGATATACATACCCCATGAATGGTGATGATATACATACCCCATGAATGGTGATGATATACATACCCCATGAATGGTGATGGTATACATACTCCATGAATGGTGATGATATACATACTCCATGAATGGTGATGGTATACATACTCCATGAATGGTGATGGTATACATACTCCATGAATGGTGATGGTATACATATTCCATGAACGGTGATGGTATACATACTCCATGAATGGTGATGATATACATACTCCATGAATGGTGATGGTATACATACTCCATGAATGGTGATGATATACATACTCCATGAATGGTGATGATATACATACTCCATGAACGGTGATGGTATACATACTCCATGAATGGTGATGGTATACATACTCCATGAATGGTGATGATATACATACCCCATGAACGGTGATGATTATACATACCCCATGAATGGTGATGATATACATACCCATGAATGGTGATGATATACATACTCCATGAATGGTGATGATATACATACTCCATGAATGGTGATGGTATACATACTCCATGAATGGTGATGATATACATACCCATGAATGGTGATGATATACATACTCCATGAATGGTGATGATATACATACTCCATGAATGGTGATGGTATACATACCCCATGAATGGTGATGGTATACATACTCCATGAATGGTGATGGTATACATACTCCATGAACGGTGATGGTATACATACCCATGAATGGTGATGACGCACATACTCCATGAATGGTGATGGTATACATATTCCATGAACGGTGATGGTATACATACTCCATGAATGGTGATGATATACATACTCCATGAATGGTGATGGTATACATACTCCATGAATGGTGATGATATACATACTCCATGAATGGTGATGATATACATACTCCATGAACGGTGATGGTATACATACTCCATGAATGGTGATGATATACATACTCCATGAACGGTGATGGTATACATACTCCATGAACGGTGATGGTATACATACTCCATGAATGGTGATGGTATACATACTCCATGAATGGTGATGATATACATACCCATGAATGGTGATGACGCACATACTCCATGAATGGTGATGGTATACATACTCCATGAACGGTGATGGTATACATACTCCATGAATGGTGATGACGCACATACTCCATGAATGGTGATGGTATACATACTCCATGAACGGTGATGGTATACATACTCCATGAACGGTGATGGTATACATACTCCATGAATGGTGATGATATACATACTCCATGAACGGTGATGATATACATACTCCATGAATGGTGATGGTATACATAACCCATGAACGGTGATGATTATACATACCCCATGAATGGTGATGATATACATACCCATGAATGGTGATGATATACATACTCCATGAATGGTGATGATATACATACTCCATGAATGGTGATGGTATACATACTCCATGAATGGTGATGACGCACATACTCCATGAATGGTGATGATATACATACCCCATGAATGGTGATGATATACATACTCCATGAATGGTGATGATATACATACCCCATGAATGGTGATGATATACATACTCCATGAATGGTGATGATATACATACCCATGAATGGTGATGATATACATACCCATGAATGGTGATGACGCACATACTCCATGAATGGTGATGATATACATACTCCATGAATGGTGATGATATACATACTCCATGAACGGTGATGGTATACATACTCCATGAATGGTGATGATATACATACTCCATGAATGGTGATGATATACATACTCCATGAACGGTGATGGTATACATACTCCATGAATGGTGATGATATACATACTCCATGAATGGTGATGGTATACATACCCATGAATGGTGATGACGCACATACTCCATGAATGGTGATGATATACATACTCCATGAATGGTGATGATATACATACTCCATGAATGGTGATGATATGCATATTCCATGAACGGTGATGGTATACATACCCCATGAACGGTGATGATTATACATACCCCATGAATGGTGATGATATACATACTCCATGAATGGTGATGATATACATACCCCATGAATGGTGATGATATACATACTCCATGAATGGTGATGATATACATACCCCATGAATGGTGATGATATACATACCCATGAATGGTGATGACGCACATACTCCATGAATGGTGATGGTATACATACCCATGAATGGTGATGATATGCATACCCATGAATGGTGATGATATACATACTCCATGAATGGTGATGATATACATACCCATGAATGGTGATGATATACATACCCATGAATGGTGATGATATACATACCCATGAATGGTGATGATATACATACCCATGAATGGTGATGATATACATACTCCATGAATGGTGATGATATACATACCCATGAATGGTGATGATATACATACCCATGAATGGTGATGATATACATACTCCATGAATGGTGATGATATACATACCCATGAATGGTGATGATATACATACCCATGAATGGTGATGATATACATACCCATGAATGGTGATGATATACATACCCATGAATGGTGATGATATACATACCCCATGAATAGTGACAGAGGACAGGGTCGGTTTGTCGATTGCTGCCTTTTAAGCTTTCTGTTGCTTGCCTCCCAGGTTCAGCCATGTTAAATGTCTGAAATTGCTGACTGTTACTTTGTTTCGGACAGGATGCTGGATGTGGAAGTGACAAGTGCCTCAAGAAATGATGTTACTGGACAGCTTTCAGGTCGGGGCCATTTATTATAACTGATGGACTGTAAGCACAAATTCAGTGGAACGATAAAGAGTTCGCCTTTAATGGTCAGTCCTTACTGGGGAAAATCTCTTCCACTGCCATGCAGGGTTTGGTGAAGGATTCCCATCCGAAAATATCAAATATTAAAATGAAGTCTGTCTCAATAAGGCTCTCCTATTACATTCAGTGCACCTCAACGAGATGTTATTTATTTCTCTTTGTTCTTGCATTCAGTGCACATTACTCAGTTGTTCGCATCTCGTTAAACACAGATATTTCTAACAGAAATAAAAGGAGCACTTAGGACGCTATCACTGGCAATTCTGAAATTGATGTTAACGTGCATGGAAAATGGTTATCGCTGTTTGGCCGATATAAGCCACTGCCTGATTTAAATGTGGATGTTTTTAGTGGTGGAGACTGTGGCTCGGGGTGAAACTGAAAGAGCTCATACTGTGAGTCGATTTGTCACTAAACATATGCAACCAATTGCAGAGCAGCAAAGAACACAGCCAATAGGAAGTTGCACAATAGTCAAAACAGCAGAACACAAGAGGTAATGATCGAAGTGTGCAGCACGCTGGTCAGACCCTTGAATACTGTGTCCAGTTTTGGTCAGACCCTTGAATACTGTGTCCAGTTTTGGTCAGACCCTTGAATACTGTGTCCAGTTCTGGTCAGACCCTTGAATACTGTGTCCAGTTCTGGTCAGACTCACCTTGAGTACTGTGTCCAGTTCTGGTCAGACTCACCTTGAGCACTGTGTCCAATTCTGGTCAGACTCACCTTGAGCACTGTGTCCAGTTCTGGTCAGACTCACCTTGAGTACTGTGTCCAGTTCTGGTCAGACTCACCTTGAGTACTGTATCCAGTTCTGGTCAAACCCACTTTGAATACTGTGTCCAGTTCTGGTCAGACCATTGAGTACTGTGTCCAGTTCTGGTCAGACTCACCTCGAACACTGTGTCCAGTTCTGGTCAGACCCACCTTGAACACTGTGTCCAGTTCTGGTCAGACCCACCTCGAATCCCGTGTCCAGTTCTGGTCAGACTCACCTTGAGTACAGAGGGTTAGATCTTGACCTGCGGGAGAAGCGGCAGAGGGGAGGATAAAACGCGGGAGAAGCGGCTGAGGGGAGGATAAAACGCAGGAGAAGCGGCTGAGGGGAGGATAAAACGCGGGAGAAGCGGCTGAGGGGAGGATAAAACATGGGAGAAGTGGATGAGGGGAGCATGGTAAAACAAACAGTGAAAAATTGACATCGGAGCAGAGGGAGGAGTGACAGAGCCTGAGGAATTACAGCTAAGTGTTTAATTTATTATATGAATAAGGCAAGTTTTTAATTTATTTTACAACTGAGTCGTGTTTAATTTACTATATAATTGATCTAAGTGGCTAATTTATTATATACTGAAGCTAAGTGTTTAATTAATCAGATCTAAGGGGATAACATCAAAATTAACTTAATAGAGGATACTAACGTTAAAGGATTCTGAATTTCATTAAATTAAAATCTGGTATACATAAATAATAAATAGGAGTTCATGAAATAAAGAAGTTAATAAACAAAAAACAAGGCTAATTAGCTACAAAATAATTTGAAATCAAGCTAAATTCATTTACTAAATATAATCTAGGTCTCAAGTAATAATATTATATCCAGAACTAAATTAATAGTAATCAATAAATAAATAAATTTTAAAAATAGAAATGTCAGTACTGGCTGTGTGTCGGGACTGAAATTTGTGCGAGTTTGTTGACAGCAAGGCAGTCCCGAATTGCCACATCTACAGTAAATGTCTTTGGCTTGAGACCTCCGACTCTTGAGTCTTTGAGTTGGAGTGAGAGTTAGAGACACTCCGACACATTAGGGAGGGGGAGGAATATCTGGATAGTTTTCTCCAGAGTAGTCACACCTCAGAGGAAAGTACAGGTACAGGAAGGGGAGAGTGTGACTGCTAGTCAGCAGGGCAGTGGGAACCAAGGGAAGGTAGAGAAGGAGGTCCCGCAAACACTGGTCCTGTCCGACAGGTACAAGGTACTTGCTACCTTTGAGGATAAGGATTTAGGTTGCAGGGTGGACAGCCAGAATGCTAACCATGGCACCATGGAGCAGGAGGCAGTCCAAGGGTGGGGGGAGGATCAGAATAGAAAGGTCGTAGTCATAGAGGATTCGATAATTAGGGGAATAGATAGCATCCTCTGCACTCGCGACCAAGAGTCCAGGAGGGTGTGTTGCCTACCTGGTGTAAGGATAAAGGCTTTCTCGGAGCAACTGGAGAGGAATTTGGAAAGGAAGGGGGAAGATCCAGTTGTCGTGGTCCATGTTGGGACCATGACACAGGGAAGAAAGGGAGAAGGTCCTGCTAAGGGAATATCAGAAGTTAGGAACTAAATTTAAGAACAGGACCACACAGGTGGTAATCTCAGGATTACTACCCCAGCCATGTGCTAATTGGCATAGGGATAGGCAGATCAGGAAGGTGAGTGTGTGGCTGAAAGAGTGGTGTGGGAAGGAAGGGTTCCATTTCATGGGACACTGACACCAGTTCTGGGACAGGAAGGAGCTGTACCATTGGGATGGGCTTCACCTGAACCGGAATGGGACCAGTGTCCTCGCAGAAAGGATAAACAGGGTTGTGGATAGGACTTTAAACTGGTAAGACAGCGAGAGGGATCTGGGGAAAACAATGTAAGTCTGAAGATAAAAGAAATAGGAGATGAGAGTAAAGGTCAGACCAAGGAAAGGGTCAAGGGTAACAAATGGTCAGGGAACAAATACAGTAATAGAACATGAGTACAAAATGACTGTTACAAATAAAGTGAGGGGAAAAATTAATAAAAACAAATTCAATTGCCTGTACAGCAATGCACACAGCATCCGAAACAAAACAGGGGAACTGGAGGCAATGATTAATAGCGAGGAGCCAGATGTGCTAGGGATAACTGAAACGTGGCTACATAAAGAACAGGATTGGAAGTTAAATAATGCAGGATATAACGTATTTAGAAAGGATAGAGAAGGAAGAAAGGGGGAGGATGAAGTAGCTGTATTAATTAGAGACACCATAATGCTCAATAGAAAAAAGGGACATAACTAATATTAAGATAGAAACAGAATCCATATGGACTGAGACGAAGCATAAGAAGGGGTCGATCACGTTAATAGGTATATTCTATAGACCACCTAATATTGGAAAGGAAGTGGAGGATGAAATATGTAGACAAATCTATGAAATGAATAAAAAACATAGAATAATAATCATGGGAGATTTCAACTACCCCCAAATAAATTGGCAAGAAGAGGTAGGGAAAGGGGAAAAGGGAATGGAGTTTTTACAGTGTCTACATAACAACTTTCTTACTCAATGTGTGAGAAGGCCAACAAGAGAGGAATCGCTGCTGAATCTAGAAATGGGAAATGAACCAGGACAGGTAAGAGAAGTAAGTGCAGGGGAACATCTAGGCAATAGCGATCATAACATAATAAGGGTTAAGATAAAGATTGAGAAGGACATAAGTAAGACAAAGACCAAAGTAATAAATTGGAAAAAAGCTCATTTTGAGAGGATGAGAATGGAACTAAGGAAAGTAATCCAGGAAAAAAAAATCGACAAAGAGATAGAACAACAGTGGGTAATATTTAAAATGGTGAACAATAGAGTTCAGGAGATTAACAAGGTGGATATGATATTAGAAAAGGAGATCAAAAAAGGTAGAAAGACATTTAAGATAGAAAGGGGGAGATAATTGATAAACTAATCAAACTTAGAGAGGATAAAATCCCTGGTCCGGATGGATTGCATCCATGCATATTAAAAGTTAGGGAGGAGTTGGCAGAGACACTATTACATACATATAAAAATTCATTAGAAAAGCGAATAGTGCCAGAGGACTGGCAGACAGCTAATGTTATTCCTATATTAAAAAGGGAGATAGAACAAGTCCAGGGAACTACAGACCAATTAGCTTAATGTCTGTGATAGGAAATATAATGGAATCATTACACAAAGATGTAATAGAAAAATATCTAGAAACCAATAATATAATAAAGAACAGTCAGCATGGATTTTAGAAGGGAAGGTCATGCTTGACCAACCTTATTGAATTCTTTGAAGAAGTAACAGAAAGAGTAGACAAGGGTAATGTAGTAGATGTAGTACGTTTGGATTTTCAAAAGACCTTCAATAAGGTACTGCATTGTAGGCTCATGACTAAAGTCAGAGCATGTGAAGTCAGGGGACAAATAGCAGAATGGATAGCAAGCTGGCTATAAAACAGAAAATAGAGAGTAGGGATTAAAGGTAGCTACTGGCAAAAGGTGGGACGTGGTGTTCCACAGGGATCGGTGCTGGGACCACTGTTGTTCAAAATTTCACTCAGGAATCGGAAGTATAATTTCAAACTTTGCAGACGACATGAAATTGGGGACGTAGTTAATACAAAGGAAGAATGGTTATAATTTTTAGTGGTTGGTTAGTGTTTTTTAGTGGTTAGTGTTTTAGTATCAGATAAACAGTAAAGTGCCTTAAAACTAAACAAACAGTTTAAATAACTGTTAGCTAACACGGCAGGACAGCTGGGGTCCGTCGCATGCAAATCCTGTGCCACGTGGGAACTCCAGAACACTTCGTGTGTCCTGGAAAGCCACATGTGCAGGAAGTGCCGCCAACTGCTCGGGCTCGAGCCCAGAATTTCTGAGCTTGAGGGGAGGCTGGCGTCACTACAGTGCATACAGGAAGTTGAGAGTTTCTTGGATAGCATGTTTCAGGAGGTGGTCACCCCGCAGTTACAGAGAGTTCAGGAGGAGAGGGAGTGGGTGACCACCAGACAGACTAGGAGGAACAGGCAGGCAGTGCAGGAATCCCCTGGGAGTGTGGCACTCACAAACTGGTATTGAGTGTTGAATAACAGTGAGGGTGTTGACACCTCGGGGGAGTGCAGTCAAGAGCAAATTCATGGCACAATGGGAGACTCGGCTGCTCAGGGGCCAACAGAAATGCAGTTATTATCGGGGAGTCACTCGTCAGGGGGATAGACAGGCGTTTCTGCAACCGCCGACCTGAGTCCTGCATGGTGTGTTGCCTCCCTGGTGCCAAAGTAAGGACATCACGGAGAGGGTGTAGAACATTTTGAGGGGGGAAGGGGAACAGCCAGAAATCGTGGTCCACGTGGTAACCAACGACATCGGAAGGAAAAGTATCGAGGTCCTGCAATCAGTGTTTCAGGAGCTAGGAAGGAATTTAAAAAGCAGGACCTCAAAGGTAGTAATCTCTGGATTACTCCCAGTGCCACGCGCTAGTGAGTATAGGAATAGTGGGATAAAACAGGTTAATGCGTGGCTGGAGAAATGATGCAAGAGGGAGGGCTTCAGATTCCTGGGTCATTGGGACCAGTTCTGGGGCAGGAGGGATCTGTACAAGATGGTCGGATTGCACCTCAACAGAACTGCAACCAATGTCCTCGCGGGAAGATTAACTAGTGCGGTTGGGGAGGGTTTAAACTAATTTGGCAGGGGGATGGGCACCAGGATGAAACAATACAGGAGAAATAAGGTGCACAGAGGACTGGGAAAGACAAATAACACTAGAATAAAGAATAGTTCAGAAATAGGAGGGTTTCGACATGGGGCGAATGAGAGGCAGTCTAAGATGAGTTTGGAGTGCATGTGCGTAAATGGACGTAGTGTGGTAAATAAGGCTAGTGATCTGCAGGCTCAAGTCGCCATGTGTAATAACAGAGACCTGGCTCAAAGGAGGGGAGGATTGGAATGAAGAGAGGCAATATAAACTAAAGGGTACAATTCTAAAAGGGGTGCAGGAACAGAGAGGTCTGGGGGTATATGTGCACAAATTGTTGTGAATATACCTGCCTCAAGATATTCAGGAAAGATAGGGAAGGAAAGAAAGGAGGGGGATGGCATTATTGATCAAAGAAACTATTATAGCACTGGAAAGGGATGATGTAGTTGAGGGGTCAAAGACAGAATCTATTTGGTGGGAATTAAGGAACAATATAGGAGCTATTACACTACTGGGTGTCAACTATAGGCCACCAAATAGTGGGAAGGAGATAGAGGAGCAAATTTGCAGAAAGATGCAAGAACTACAGAGTAATGATAATGGGGGACTTCAATTATCCCATTATAGACTGGGACAGTAACAGCATAAAGGGCAAAGAGGGGGAGGAATTCCAGAAATGTGCACAAGAGAACTTTCTTGAATGAGCCTAACGAGGAAGGAAGCAGTGCTGGAACCAGTTCTGGGGAATGAAATGGGGCAAATGGAGCATGTTTCAGTGGGGGAGCATTTGGGGAACAGTGATCACAATATCATTAGGTTTAGAATAGTTATGGAAAAGAACAAGGAACAATCAAATATGAAAATACTTAACTGGAGGAGGGCTAATTTCAGTGAGTTAAAAAGGGATCTTGCTCAGGTAGATTGGAATCAAAAATTGGTAGACAAAACAGTAATTGAACAATGGGAGGCCTTCAAGGAAGAATTGGTTCGGGTACATCTCTGCGAGGGGGAAAGGAAGGGCATCCAAAGCTAGAGCTCCCTGGATGACTAAAGATATAGAGGTTAAGATGAAACGGAAAAAGGAGGCTTACGGCAAATGTAAGGATCATAATACAGTAGAGAACCAGACTGAATACAGAAAGAACAGAGGAGATCTAAAAAAGGGAATAAAAGGGTCAAAGAGAGAGTATGAGAATAGATTAGCGGCTAACATAAAAGACAAATCAAAAGTCTTTTATGAACATATAAATAGTAAAAGGGCAGTCAAAGGAAGAGTGGGGCCAATTAGGGACAAAAAAGGAGATCTTCTTGTGGAGGCAGAGGGCACGGCTGAGGTACTAAACGAATACATTACATTGCATCCATTTTCACAAGAGAAGAGGATGCTGCCATTGTAGTAAAGGAGGAGGTAGGAGCGATATTGGATAGGATAAAAATAGATTAAGAGGAGGTACTTAAAATATTGGCAGTACTCCAAATAGAAAAGTCACCCGGTCCAGATGGGATGCATCCTAGGTTACTGAGGGAAGTAAGGGTGGAAATTGTGGAAGCTCTGGCCACAATCTTCCAATCCTCCTTAGATAGGGGGGGCGGTGCCGGAGGACTGGAGGATTGAAAATGTTATACCCCTGTTCAAAAAAGAAGAGAGTGATAAACTCATCAATTACAGGCTAATAATTTATCCAGCATGGTTTTGTTAAAGGAAAATCGTGTTTAACTAACTTGATTGAGTTTTTTAATGAGGTAACAGAGAGGGTCAATAAGGGCAATACGGTTGATGTAGTATATGTGGACTTCCAAAAAACGTTTGATATTGTGTCACATAATAGGCTAGTCAGCAAAATTGAAGCCCATGGAATAAAAGGGGCAGCATGGATACGAAATTGGTTCAGTGACAGGAAACAGAGAGTAATGATGAATGGTTGTTTTTCAGATTGGAGGGAGGTATACAGTGGTGTTCCCCAGGGGTCAGTATCAGGACCACTGCTTTTTTTGATATATATTAATGACTTGGACTTGGGTGTACAGGTCACAATTTCAAAATTTGCAAATGACACAAAACTTGGAAGGTAAGTAAACAGTGAGGAGGATAGTGATAGGCTTCAAGAGGATATAGACAGGCTGGTGGAATGGGCAGACACGTGGCAGATGAAATTTAACACAAAAAAGTGCAAAGTGATACATTTTGGTAGAAAGAAAAAGGAGAGGCAATGAAAACCAAAGGGTAAAATTCTAAAAGGGGTTCAGGAACAGACAGACCTGGGGGTATATGTGCACAAATCATTGAAGGTGGCAGGGCAGGTTGAGAAAGCGGTTAAAAAAGCATATGGGATCCTGGGCTTTATGGATAAAGGCATAGAGTACAAAAGCAAGGAAGTCATGATGAACCTTTATAAAACACTGGTCCGGCCACAACTGGAGTATTGTGTCCAATTCTGGGCACCGCACTTTAGGAAAGATGTGAAGGCCTTAGAAAGGGTGTAGATGAGATTTACTAGAATGATTCCAGGGATGAGGGACTTCAGTTACGTGGATAGACTGGAGAAGTTGGATTGTTCTCCTTAGAGCAGAGAAGGTTGAGAGGAGATTTGATAGAGGTATTCAAAATCATAAAAGGTCTAGGCAGAATAGATAGAGAGAAACTGTTCCCATTGGCGGAAGGGTCAAGAACCAGAGGAGATAGATTTAAGGTGATTGTTAAAATATCCAAAGGTGACATGAGGAAAAACTTCTTTACACAGCGAGTGGTTATGATCTGGAATGCACTGCCTGAGGGGGTGGTGGAGGCAGATTCAATCGTGGCTTTCAAAAGGGAATTGGATAAGTACTTGAAGGGAAAAAATTTGCAGGGTTACGGGGAAGTGGGACTAGCTGGATTGCTCTTGCAGAGAGCCGGCACAGACTTGATGGGCCGAATGGCCTCCTTCCATGCTGTAACCATTGTATGATATTATGATTTAACGGTTGATGAGGGTAGTGCGGTTGATGTTGTGTATGTGGACTTTCAAAAGGCATTTGATAAAGTACCACATAATAGACTTGTTAGCAAAATTAAAGCCCATGGGATTAAAGGGACAGTGGGCAGTGTGGATACAAAATTGGCCACGGGACAGAAAGCAGAGAGTAGTGGTGAGCAGTTGTTTATCAGACTGGAACGAAGTATACAGTGGTGTTCCCCAGGGGTCAGTATTAGGGCCACTGCTCTTTTGACATATATTAATGACCTGGACTTGGGTACAGAGGGTATAATTTCAAAGCTTGCAGATGACACGAAACTCGGAAATGTAGTAACTAATGTGGAGGATAGCAACAGACTTCAGGAGGACATAGGCAGACTGGTGAAACCGGTGGACATATGGCAAATGAAATTTAATGCAGAGAAGTGTGAAATGATGCATTTTGGTAGGAAGAATGAGGAGAGGCAATATAAACTAAATGGTATAATTTTAAAGAAGGCGCAGGAACAGAGATACCTGGGGGTGTATGTACATAAATCTTTGAAGGTGGCAGGACAAGTTGAGAAGGCTGTTAAAAGAAGCATACGGGATCCTGGGCTTTATTAATAGACGCATAGAGTACAGAAAGGAAGTTATGCTAAACCTTTATAAAACACTGGTTAGGCCTCAGCTGGAGTATTGTGTTCAATTCTAAGCACCACACTTTAGGAAGGATGTCAAGGCCTTAGAGAGGGTGCAGAAGAAATTTACTAGAATGGTACCAGGGATGAGGGACTTCAGTTATGTAGAGAGACTGGAGAAGCTGGGGTGTTCTCCTTGGAACAGATAAGGTTAACAGAGAACCATAGCTGTACAAGATGGGAGGAGGAAGATCGGGAAAGCAATAGTGATAGGGGATTCAAGTTAGGGGAACAGACAGGCATTTCTGCGGCCGCAGCCGTGAGTCCAGGATGGTATGTAGCCTCCCTGGTGCCAGGGCCAGGATGTCACTGAGTGGCTGCAGAACATTCTGAGGGGGGAGGGTGAACAGCCAGAGATCGTGACCAATGCCATGGATAGAAAGAGGGATGAGGTCCTGCAAGCAGATTTTAGGGAGCTAGGAAAGAGATTAATAAGCAGGACCTCAAATGTCATAATCTCCGGATTACTCCCAGCGCTATGCGCTAGTAAGAATAGAAATAGGAGGATAGAGCAGATGAATGGGTGGCTGGAGAGATGGTGCATGAGGGAGGGCTTTAGATTCCTGGGGCATTGGGACCAGTTCTGACGGAGGTGGGACATGTACAGGCCAGACAGGCACCTCAACAGAGCTGGGACCAATGTCCTCGCAGGGAGGTTCATTATTGTGGGGGGGGGGGGTGGTTTAAACTATTTTGGCAGGGAGGTGGGCACCAGGATTTAGCATTGGAAAGGAAAAACAAAGTCCACAAGGGAATGGGAGAGACCGATAGCATTTGAGTAAGAAATAGTACAGTATTACGTGCGATCAGACTAAGAGAGAATATAAGAAGGTCTAAGATAGGTTTACAGTGCATGTGTGTAAACGCACGAAGTGTGGTAAATAAGGTTGGTGAGCTGCAGGCGCAAATAGCCACATGGGAATATGATGTTGTGGCGATACAGAGACCTGGCTCAAAAAAGGGCCGGATTGGGTACTAAATATTCCTGTATACTTAGTGTTCAGGAAAGATAGGGAATGAAACAAAGGAGGAGAGGGGTGGCAGGATTGATTAAGGAGAATATTGAAGTACTAGAGAGAGAGGATGTCCTGGAGGGGTCAAGGACAGAATTTTTTAGGTTAGAGTTAGAAACAATAGAGGTGCCATTACACTCCTGGGTGTATTCTATAGACCACCAGCTAATGGGAAGGATATAGAGGAGCAAATTTGCAGGGAAATTACAGATAGGTGCAAGAACCATAAAATAGTGACAATGGGGGACATCAATTATCCTAATTTACACTGGGACAGTAATAGTGTAAAGGGCAGGGAGGGGGAGGAAATTCTGAAGTGTGTTCAGGAGAACTTTCTTGATCCATATGTTTCCGGCCCAACTGGGCACCGCACTTTAGGAAAGATGTGAAGGCCTTAGAGAGGGTGCAGAAGAGATTTACTAGAATGATTCCAGGGATGATGGGCTTTAGTTACTTGGATAGACTGGAGAAGCTGGGTTTGTTCTCCTTGGAACAGAGACGGTTGCGAGGAGATTTGATAGAGGTATTCAAAATCATGAAGGGTCTAGGCAGAGTAGATAGAGAGAAACCGTTCCCATTGGCGGAAGGGTCAAGATCCAGAGGACATAGATTTAAGATGATTGGCAAAAGAACCAAAGACATGAGGGAAAACTTTTTTTTAACACAGCGAGTGGTTAGAATCTGGAATGTACTGCCCGAAGGGGTGGAGGAGGCAGATTCAATCATGGCCTTCAAAAGGGAACTGGATAAGTACTTGAAAGGAAAAATCTGCAGGGCTACGGGGTTAGGGCGGGGGAGTAGGACTAGCTGCTTTGCTCTTGCATAGAGCCGGCGCGGACTCGGTGGGCCGAATGGCCTCCTTCTGTGCTGTAACCCTTCTATGATTCTAACGAGGAAGGTGGCATTGCTGGATCTGGTTCTGGGGAATGAGGTGGGTCAAGTGGAGCAAGTGTCAGTCGGGGAATATTTAGGGAACAGTGATCATAGCATGATAAGGTTTAGATTATCTATGGAAAAGGACAAGGAGCAATCTGGAGTAAAAATACTTAACTCACTGTGTAAAAAAGTTTTTCTTCATGTCACCTTTGGTTCTTTTGCCAATCACCTTAAATCTACGTCCTCTGGTTCTTGACCCTTCCATCAATGGGAATAGTTTCTCTCTATCTACTCTGTGTAGACCCTTCATGATTTTGAATAACTATCAAATCTCCTCGCAACCTTCTCTATCTTCTCTCAAAAAGCCTTCTATAGGCATATAAATAGTAAACGGGTAGTAAGAGGAGCGATGGGGCCGATTAGGGAGACAACTCATGGAGGCAGAAGGCATGGCTGAGGTACTAAACGAGTACTTTGCAACTGTCTTTACCAAGGAAGAAGATGCTGCCAGTCACAGTAAAGAGGACATAGTTGAGATACTGGATGGGTTAAAAATTGATTTAAGGAGTAGATTTAAGGAGCTAGAAAGGCTGGCTGTACTTAAAGCAGATAGGTCACCCGGTCCGGATGGGGTGCATCCTAGGTTGCTGAGGGAAATAAGGGTGGAAATTGCGGAGGTACTGGCCATAATCTTCCAAACATCCGTAGATACGAGGATGGTGCCAGAGGACTGCAAATGTTACACCCTTGTTCAAAAAGAGTGTAAGGATAAACCCAGCAACTATAGGCCAGTCAGTGGGGGGGAAACTTTTAGAAACAATAATTAGGGACAAAATTAACAGTCACTTGGACAAGTGTGGATTAATTAAGGAAAGCCAGCACGGATTTGTTAAAGGCAAATCATGTTTAACTAACTTGATTGAGTTTTTTGATGAGGTAACAGAGAGGGTCGATGTCGGCAATGCTGTTGGTGTGATGTAAAAGGCGTTTGATAAAGTGCCACATAATAAGTTCGTCACCAAAGTTGAAGCCCATGGAATAAAAGGGGCAGTGGCAGCATGGATACGAAATTGGCTAAGTAATAGGAAACAGAGAGTAGTGGACTGGAGGAAGGTGTACATTGGTGCTCCCCAGGGGTCGGTACTAGGACCACTGCTTTTCTTGATATATATTAGTGACTTGGACTTGGGTGTACAGTGCACAATTTCAAAATGTGCAGATGACACAAAACTTGGAAGTGTAGTGAACAGTGAGGAGGATAGTGATAGACTTCAAGAGGACATAGACAGGCTGGTGGAATGGGTGGACACATGGCAGATGAAATTTAATGCAAAAAAGTACGAAGTGATACATTTCAGTCGGAAGAATGAAGAGAGGCAATATAAACTAAAGGGTACAACCCTAAAAGGGGCACAGGAATAGAGAGATCTGGGTGTATATGAGCACAAATCATTGAAGGTGGCAGGGCAGGTTGAGAAAGTGATTAAAAAAGCATACGGGATTCTGGGCTTTATAGATAGAGGCATAGAGTACAAAAGCAAGGAAGTCATGATGAACCTTTATAAAACACTGGCTCGGCCACAACTGGAGTATTGTGTCCAATTCTGGGCACCGCACTTTAGGAAAGATGTGAAGGCCTTAGAGAGGGTGTAGATGAGATTTACTAGAATGATTCCAGGGATGAGGGACTTCAGTTAGGTGGATAGACTGGAGAAGCTGGGGTTGTTCTCCTTAGAGCAGAGAAGGTTGATAGGAGATTTGATAGAGGTATTCAAAATCATGAAGTGTCTAGAAATGAGTAGATAGAGAGAAACTGTTCCCATTGGCGGAGGGGTCAAGAACCAGAGGACGTAGATTTAAGGTGATTGACAAAAAATCCAAAGGCGACATGAGGAAAATCTTTTTTACACAGTGAGTGGTTATGATCTGGAATGCACTGCCTGAAAGGGTGGTGGAGGCAGATTCAATCATGGCTTTCAAAAGGGAATTGGATAAGTACTTGAATGGAAAAAATTTGCAGGGCTACGGGGCAAGGGCGGGGAGTGGGACTAGCTGGATTGCTCTTGCAGAGAGCTGGCGCAGGCTCGATGGGCCGAATGGCCTCCTTTCGTGCTATAACCATTCTATGATTCCATGATTCTAAAGTTAAGAGGAGATTTGATAGAGGGGTCCAAAGTCATCAACAATTTTGACAGAGTAAATAAGGAGAAACTGTTTCCTGTGGCAGGGAGGGTCAGTAACCAGAGGATACAGATTTAGGGTGATCAGCAAAAAAGGCAGAGGCGGCATGAGGAAACATTTTTTTTACGCAGCGAGTTGTAATGATCTGGAATGCACTGCCTGAAAGGGCGGTGGAAGAAGATTCAATAATAACTTTCAAAAGGGAATTAGATAAATACTTGAAGGGAAAAAAATTACAGGGTTACAGGGAAAGAGCAGGGGAATGGGACTAATTGGATAGCTTCAAAGAGCCGCCACAGGCACAATGGGCTGAATGGCCACCTCCTGTGCTGTACCTACTATGATACTATGATTGCGTTAAAATGCAAGAAGACATTAATAGATTTGCATAATGGGCATGCAATTGGCAAATGAATTTCAATGTAGATAAATGTGAGGTGGTGCATTTCAGTAGGAAGAATAAGGAGTCCACATACTGCTTGGATAATAAGAATCTAAATGGGGTAGAGGGAACAAAGGGATCAGAGGGTACAGATAGATCACTAAAAGTAGAGACGCAGGTAAATAAGGCCATAAAAAAGGCAAATCATGCACTGGGGTTCATTTCTAGAGGGAAAGAAATGAAAAGCAGAGAAGTTATGTTAAACTTGTATACAGCCTTGGTTAGACCACATTTGGAATACTGTAAACAGTTCGGGTCTCCATATTATGTTATTATTCGAAAATCTCATTTCCACACCGCCTGAGGAAGGGGAAAGCCCCCGAAAGCTTGTGGGATTAAAAATAAAATCGTTGGACTATAACTTGGTGTTGTAAAATTGTTTACAATTGTTAACCCCAGTCCATCACCGGCATCTCCACATCATATTATAGAAAGGATAGAGAGGCATTGGAGAGGGTGCAAAAAGATTCGCAAGGATGATACCAGAAATGAGAGGATATCCTTATCAGAAAGGCTAAACAGGCTGGGGCTCTTTTCTCTAGAAAAGAGAAGACTGAGGGGTGACCTGATAGAGGTCTTTAAGATAATGAAAGGGTTTGATAGGGTAGATGTAGAGAAAATGTTTCCACTTGTGGGGGAGATCAAGACTAGAGGTCATAAATATAAGATAATCACTAATAAATCCCAATAGGGAATTCAGGAGAAACTTCTTTCCCCAGAGAGTGGTGAGAATGTGGAACTCACTATCACAAGGAGTAGTTGAGGCGAATAGCACAGATGCTTTTAAGGGGAAGCTGGATAAACACATGAGGGAGAAAGGAATAGAAGGGTATGCTGATAGGGATAGATGAAGTAGGGAGGGAGGAGGCTCGTGTGGAGCATAAACATCAGCATCGACCTGTTGGGCCGAATGGCCTGTTTCTGTGCTATGGACTCGATGTAACTCAATCTAGCGTACATCCAACTTAGGCCAATGGGATGAAAGTCTCCTTCCTGCGTGTGTTTGAAAGGACAGTGCAGAAGCAGCTTTACTCTGTATATAACCCTTGCTGAAACTGCTGTGGGAGTGTTTGAAGGAATAGTGCAGAGGGAACTTTACTCTGTATCTAAGCCGTGCTGTACCTGTTCTGGGAGCTTTTGTTGGGGCTGTGGAGAGGGAGATTTACTCTGCACCGAACCCATGCTATACCTGTCCTGGGAGTTTTGATGGGGCAGTGTAGGGTGAGCTTTACTCTGTATCTAGCCAGTGCTGTAAATGCCCTGGGTGTGTTTGATGGGGCAGTGTAAAAGGAACTTCGCTCTGCATATATCGTATGCTATTCCTGTTTGGGAGTATTTGATGCGGCAGTGTCAGCTTTGCTCTGTATCTATCCAGTACTATTCCAGTCCTGGGAGTTTTTGACAGGGTAGTGTACAGTGATCTTTACTCTGTATATAACCCATGTTGCACATGCCCTGAGAGTGTTTAATGGGGCAGTGTAGAGGGAGCTTTGCTATATACCTAAACTGTGCTGTTCCTGCCCTGTGAATTTTGATGGTGTAGTTTAGAGGGAGCTTTACCCTGTATTTATCGTGTGTGTACCTGCCCTGGGAGTGTTTGATGCGACAGTATAGAGGGAGCTTTACGCTGTATCTATCCTGTGCTTTTCCTGCCCTGGGAGTTTTTGACAGGGTAGCGTATAGTGAACTTTACTTTGTATATAACCCATGCTGCACATGCCCTGGGAGTGTTTAATGGTGCAATGTAGAGGGAGCTTTGCTATAGACCTAAACTGTGCTGTACCTTTTTTTTATTCTTTCATGGGATGCGGGTGTCGCTGGCGAGGCCGGCTTTTATTGCCCATTCCTACTTGCGCTTGAGAAGGTGGTGGTGAGCCGCCTTCTTGAACCGCTGCAGTCCATCTGGTGAAGGTTCTCCCACAGTGCTGTTAGGAAGAGAGTTCCAGGATTTTGACCCAGCGACGATGAAGGAACGGCGATATATTTCCAAGTCGGGATGGTGTGTGACTTGGAGGGGAACGTGCAGGTGGTGTTGTTCCCATGTACCTGCTGCTTTTGTCGTTCTAGGTGGTAGAGGTCGCGGGTTTGGGAGGTGTTGTCGAAGAAGCCTTGGCGAGTTGCTGCAGTGCATCCTGTGGATGGTACACACTGCAGCCACTGTGCGCCGGTGGTGAAGGGAGTGAATGTTTATGGTGGTGGATGGGGTGCCAATCAAGCGGGTTGCTTTGTCCTGGATGGTGTCGAGCTTCTTGAGTGTTGTTGGAGCTGCACTCATCCAGGTAAGTGGAAAGTATTCCATCAGACGCCTGACTTGTGCCTTGTCGATGGTGGGAAAGGCTTTGGGAGTCAGGAGGTGAGTCACTCGCTGCAGAATACCCAGCCTCTGACCTGCTCTTGTAGCCACAGTATTTATATGGCTGGTCCAGTTAAGTTTCTGGTCAATGGTGACCCCCAGGATGTTGATGGTGGGGAATTCGGCGATGGTAATGCCGTTGAATGTCAAGGGGAGGTGGTTAGACTCCCTCTTGTTGGAGATGGTCATTGTCTGGCGCGAATGTTACTTGCCACTTATCAGCCCAAGCCTGGATGTTGTCCAGGTCTTGCTGCATGCGGGCTCGGACTGCTTCATTATCTGAAGGGTTGCGAATGGAACTGAACACTGTGCAATCATCAGCGAACATCCCCATTTCTGACCTTATGATGGAGGGAAGATCGTTGATGAAGCAGCTGAAGATGGTTGGGCCGAGGACACTGCCTTGAGGAACTCCTGCAGCAATGTCCTGGGGCTGAGATGATTGGCCACCAACAACCACTACCATCTTCCTTTGTGCTACGTATGACTCCAGCCATTGCAGAGTTTTCCCCCTGATTCCCATTGACTTCAATTTTACTAGGGCTCCTTGGTCAAATGCTGCCTTGATGTCAAGGGCAGTCACTCTCACCTCGCCTCTGGAATTCAGCTCTTTTGTCCATGTTTGGACCAAGGCTGTAATGAAGTCTGGAGCCGAGTGGTCCTGGCGGAACCCAAACTGAGCATCGGTGAGCAGGTTATTGGTGAGTAAGTGCCGCTTGATAGCACTGTGGATGACACTTTCCATCACTTTGCTGATGATTGAGAGTAGACTGATGGGGCGGTAATTGGCCAGATTGGATTTGTCCCGCTTTTTGTGGACAGGACATACTTGGGCAATTTTCCACATTGTCGGTAGATGCCAGTGTTGTAGCTGTACTGGAACAGTTTGGCGAGAGGCGCAGCTAGTTCTGGAGCACAAGGCTTCAGCACTACAGCCTGGATGTTGTCAGGGCCCATAGCCTTTGCTGTATCCAGTGCACTCAGCCGTTTCTTGATATCATGTGGAGTGAATCGAATTGGCTGAAGACTGGCGTCTGTGATGGTGGGGATATCGGGAGGAGGCCGAGATGGATCATCCACTCCGCACTTCTGGCTGAAGATGGTTGCAAACGCTTCAGCCTTGTCTTTTGCACTCACGTGCTGGACTCCGCCATCGTTGAGGCTGGGGATGTTTACAGAGCCTCCTCCTTCCGTTAGTTGTTTAATTGTCCACCACCATTCACGACTGGATGTGGCAGGACTGCAGAGCTTTGATCTAATCCGTTGGTTGTGGAATCGCTTAGCTCTGTCTATAGCACGTTGCTTCCTCTGTTTAGCATGCATGTAGTCCTGAGTTGTAGCTTCACCAGGTTGGCACCTCATTTTTAGGTGCACCTGGAGCTGCTCCTGGCATGCTCTTCTACACTCCTCATTGAACCAGGGTTGATCCCCTGGCTTGTTGGTAATGGTAGAGTGAGGAATATGCCGAGCCATGAGGTTACAGATTGTGCTGGAATACAATTCTGCTGCTGCTGATGGCCCACAGTGCCTCATGGATGCCCAGTTTTGAGCTGCTAGATCTGTTCTGAATCTATCCCATTTAGCACGGTGGTAGTGCTACACAACACGTTGGATGGTGTCCTCAGTGCGAGGACGGGACTTCATCTCCACGAGGACTGTGCGGTGGTCACTCCTACCAATACTGTCTTGGACAGATGCATCTGCAACAGGTAGATTGGTGAGGACGAGGTCAAGTAAGTTTTTCCCTCGTGTTGGTTCGCTCACCACCTGCCGCAGGCCCAGTCTAGCAGCTATGTCCTTCAGGACTCGGCCAGCTCAGTCAGTAGTGGTGCTCCCGAGCCACTCTTGGTAATGGACATTGAAGTCCCCCACCCAGAGTACATTCTGTGACCTTGCTACCCACAGTGTTTCCTCCAAGGTGTTCAACATGGAGGAGGACTGATTCATTAGCTGAGGGAGGGCGGTAGGAGGTAATCAGCTGGAGGTTTCCTTGCCCATGTTTCACCTGATGCCATGAGATTTCATGGGGTCTGGAGTCAATGTTGAGAACTCCCAGGGCCACTCCCTCCTGACTGTATATCACTGTACCACCACCTCTGGTGGGTCTGTCCTGCCGGTGGGACAGGACGTACCCAGGGATGGTGATGGAAGAGTCTGGGACATTGGCTGAAAGTTACGATTCTGTGAGTGTAGCTATGTCAGGCTGTTGCTTGACTAGTCTGTGAGACAGCTCTCCCAATTTTGGCACAAGTCCCCAGATGTTAGTGAGGAAGACTTTACAGGGTTGACTCCTCTTGGTTTGCCTTTGTCGTGTTCGGTGCCTAGTGGTCTGATGCCGGGTGGTCCGTCCGATTTTATTCTTATTATGATTTTTTTTAAGTGAGATTTTACAACTGAGTGGCTTGCTAGGCCATTTCAGAGGGCAATTAAAAATCAACCACATTGCTGTGGGTCTGGAGTCACATATTGGCCAGATCGGGTAAGGACGGCAGGTTTCCTCCCCTAAAGGACATTAGTGAACCAGATGGGTTTTTACGACAATCCGGTAGTTTCATGGCCATCATTACGGATACTAGTATTTTAATTCCAGATTTTATTTAATTAATTGAATTTAATTAATTGAATTAAAATTCCCCAGCTGCCGTGGCGGGATTTGAACTCATGACTCCGGATTATTGGTCCAGGCCTCTGTATCAAACCCGTGCTGTACCAGCCCTGTGAATGTTTGATGGGGTAGTGTAGAGGGAGCTTTACTTTGTATCTAACCCGTGCTGTACCTGACCTGCGACTGTTTGATGGGACAGTGTAGAGGGAACTTTACTCTGTATCTAACCTGTGCTGCACATGCCCTGGGATTGTTTGGTGGGACAGTGCATAAGAACATAAGGAATAGGAGCAGGAGTTGGCCATACAGCCCCTCGAGCCTACTCCGCCTTTGACTAAGATCATGGCTGATCTTCTACCTCAACTCCACTTTCCCGCCCGATCCCCATATCCCTTGGTTCTCTTAGTGTCCAAACATCCAATGATCTCAGTCTTGAATATACTCAACGACTGAGCATCCACAGCCTCTGGGGTAGAGAATTCCAAAGATTCACAACCCTCCAAGTGAAGAAATCTTTCCTCATCTTGGTCCTAAATAGCCGGTCCCTTATCCTGCAACTATGACCCCTAGTTCTAGACTCTCCAGCCAGGGGAAACAGCCTCTCAGCATCTACCCTGTCAAGCCCTCTCATAATCTTATGCATTTCAATGAGATCACCTCTCATTTTTCTAAACTCCAGAAAATATCGTCCAATTCTACTCAATAGGACAACCCTCTCATCCCAAGAATCAATCTAGTGAACCTTTGTTGCATTGCCTCTAAGGCAAGTATATCCTTCCTTAGATAAGGAGATCAAAACTGTACACATTACCCCAGGTGTGGTCTCACCAGAGCCCTGTATAATTGCAGCGAGACCTCCTTACTCTTATACTCCAACCCCCTTGCAATAAACCTATCATACCATTTGCCTTCCTAATTGTTTGTTATACCTGCATGTTAACTTTCTGTGATTCATATACAAGGACACCCAAATCCCTCTGAACACCAACATTTCTTAGACTCTCACTTTTTAAAAAATATTCTGCTTTTCTATTCTTCCTATCAACAAGGATAATTTCACATTTCCCCACATTAACCTCCATCTACCACCTTCCTGCCCACTCACTTAACCTGTCTATGTCCCTTTGCAGCCCCTTTGTGTCCTCCTCACAGCTTACTTTCCCACCTAGCTCTGTATCGTCAGCAAACTTGGATAAATTACTCTCGGTCCCTTCATCTAAGTCATTGATATAGATTGTAAATAGCTGAGGCCCCAGCACTGATCCCTGCGGCACTCCACTAGTTACAACCTGCCAACCTGAGAATGACCCGTTTATTCCTACTCCCTGTTTTCTGTCCATTAACCAATCCTCAATTCATGCTAATATATTACCCCCAATCCCATGAGCCCTAATCTTGTGTAACAAAATCTTGTGTGGCACTTTATTGAATACCTTGGAGAGGGAGCTTTACTCTGTATCTATCCCATGCTGTACCTGCCCTGGGAGTGTTTGATGGGACAGTGTAGAGGGAACTTTACTCTGTATCTGAAGAGATGCTGTACCTGCCCTGCGAATGTTTGATGGGACAGTGTAGAGGAAGATTTACTCTGTATCTATTCCGTGCTATACCTTCCCTGCGAGTGTTTGATGGGACACAGTTGAGGGAGCTTTATTCTGTATAGGGTGGATAAAGGGGAACCAGTGGACGTAGTGTATTTAGACTTCCAGAAGGCATTCGACAAGGTGCCACATAAAAGATTATTACTTAAGATAAAAAATCACGGGATTGGGGGTAATATTCTGGCATGGGTGGAGGATTGGTTATCGAACAGGAAGCAGAGAGTTGGGATAAATGGTTCATTTTCGGACTGGCAACCAGTAACCAGTGGTGTTCCACAGGGGTCGGTGCTGGGTCCCCAACTCTTTACAATCTATATTAACGATTTGGAGGAGGGGACCGAGTGCAACATATCAAAATTTGCAGATGATACAAAGATGGGAGGGAAAGTAGAGAGTGAGGAGGACATAAAAAACCTGCAAGGGGATATAGACAGGCTGGGTGAGTGGGCGGAGATTTGGCAGATGCAATATAATATTGGAAAATGTGAGGTTATGCACTTTGGCAGGAAAAATCAGAGAGCAAGTTATTTTCTTAATGGCGAGAGACTGGAAAGTACTGCAGTACAAAGGGATCTGGGGGTCCTAGTGCAAGAAAATCAAAAAGTTGGTATGCAGGTGCAGCAGGTGATCAAGAAAGCCAACGGAATGTTGGCTTTTATTGCTAGGCGGATAGAATATAAAAACAAGGAGGTATTGCTGCAGTTATATAAGGTATTGGTGAGACCGCACCTGGAATACTGCATACAGTTTTGGTCTCCATACTTAAGAAAAGACATACTTGCTCTCGAGGCAGTACAAAGAAGGTTCACTCGGTTAATCCCGGGGATGAGGGGGCGGACATATGAGGAGAGGTTGAGTAGATTGGGACTCTACTCATTGGAGTTCAGAAGAATGAGAGGCGATCTTATTGAAACATATAAGATTGTGAAGGGTCTTGATCGGGTGGATGCAGTAAAGATGTTCCCAAAGATGGGTGAAACTAGAACTAGGGGGCATAATCTTAGAATAAGGGGCTGCTCTTTCAAAACTGAGATGAGGAGAAACTTCTTCACTCAGAGGGTGGTAGGTCTGTGGAATTTGCTGCCCCAGGAAGCTGTGGAAGCTACATCATTAGATAAATTTAAAACAGAAATAGACAGTTTCCTAGAAGTAAAGGGAATTAGGGGTTATGGGGAGCGGGCAGGAAATTGGACATGAAGCTGAGTTCGGATCGGTCAATGCCCTGTGGGTGGCGGAGAGGGCCCAGGGGCTATGTGGCCGGGTCCTGCTCCGACTTCTTGTGTTCTTTAGATTTGTGGTTGGGATCAGATCAGCCATGATCTTGTTGAATGGCGGAGCGGGCTCGAGGGGCCGATTGGCCTACTCCTGCTCCAATTTCTTATGTTCTTATGTTCTTATGGAACAGTGCAGAGGGAGCTTTATTCTATAACTAACCTGTGCCGTATCTGCCTGAAGTGTTTGATGGGGCATTGCAGAGGGAGTTTTAATCTGTATGTAACCCGTGCTGTACCTGCCCTGGGAGTGTTTGATGGGACGGTGTAGATGGAGCTTTACTCTGTATCTAACCCGTGCTGTACCTGCCCTGGGAGTGTTTGATGGGACGGTGTAGATGGAGCTTTACTCTGTATCTAACCCGTGCTGTACCTGCCCTGGGAGTGTTTGATGGGATGGTGTAGATGGAGCTTTACTCTGTATCTAACCCGTGCTGTACCTGCCCTGGGAGTGTTTGATGGGACAGTGTAGAGGGAGATTCACTGTGGGCTGGATTTTGCTGTGAGCGGTGAACTAATAGACTTCCACCTGCCTGTACTTTCTATGAGCTTTTGCACGGCAAGTTCCAGAAAATGAGAGAGCCAAAAAGAATGATGCCCTCTACCAGGCATCTGGGACCTGTGTGAACAGGGCAAGCCACTGTCTATCCCCTTAACCAGATTGAAGCATGTTAATAAGGCACGCAGAGACTGAACCAGGAAGTGTAAGGTAGAATAGAAAATTTAGTTTCAAATCAGGTACAGAAAGCAAAATAATGAGGTGGGAAAGATTGAATTCAAAGACAGATAAAAAAACAAAAAGAGAAAGTAAAACAATAAAATTTTATTTAATGTTTGTTTTTAATTGTCCAATTAAAATCTGAAGGTCTGAGACTCTACTTGTCAAAGTTAATTTTCAGTGCCAGGGAGGTTGTTTGACAGTCATTAAGATTTACCACGCCTTAAGAGGGTACTTACATCAGAATGGATAAGCCCTAACCTTTTGTGGTGTTTGGTGGGACAGTGTAGAGAGAGCTTTACTCCATATCTAATCTGTGCTGTACCTGCCTTGGGAGTGTTTGATGGGACAGTGAAGACAGTGTAGAGGGAGCTTTATTCTGTAATTGGGGATGTGCCATGACCCTGAGAGACAGCTGCATCATCAAGAAAGACTAGAGGGAAACAGTCTATTCGGCCCAACCAATCTGTGTCAGTGTTTACCCTCCACACAAGCGGAAAGTTCTAATCACATTTCCTGCTCTGTTCCCATATTCCTTCATCCACCTATCCAATCTAATCTTGAATATTGACAGTTTCTGCATCGACCACTAACTCAGTGCCAACTGCTGGCGTTCCCCTGCTCCATTCACTCAGCATGTCCAGTGACCTGTAGGGGAGCAGGCCTCAGGGCAGCAATGAGGGAGTCGAAGCCCTGTCTCAATCTGATTCCCCAATATGGGCAGCATTGTGAATTGGCAACACGGCCCAGTATAAGAGGTTATCATAGTATCACAGTATGTTACAGCACAGAAGAAGGCCATTCAGCCCATTGTGCCTGTGCCAGCTCTTTGATAGAGCTAACCAATTAGTCCCACTTCCCTGCTCTTTCCCCGTAGCCCTGTAAATTTTTTCCCTCCAAGCATTTATCCAATTACCTTTTGAAAGTTATTATTGAATCTGCTTCCACCGCCCTTTCAGGCAGTGAATTCCAGATCATTACAACTCGCTGCCTAAAAAAATATTTCCTCATGTCGCCTCTGGTTCTTTTGCCGATCACCTTAATTCTGTGCCCTCTGGTTACTGACTCTTCTGCCACCGGAAACAGTTTCTCCTTATTCACAGTATCAAAACTGTTCATGATTTTGAACATCTCTATCAAAGCTCCTCTTAACCTTCTCTGCCCTAAGGAGAACAACCCCAGCTTCTCCAGTCTCTCCACATTACTGAAGTCCCTCATCACTGGTACCAGTCTAGTAAATCTCTCTGCACCCTCTCTAAGGCCTGGACATCTTTCCTAAAGTGCGGTTCCCAGAACTGAACACAATACTCCAGTTGAGGCCTAACCAGTGTGTTATGAAAGGTTCAGAATAACTTCCTTGCTTTTCATAGAATCGTGGAAAGAGGCCATTCGGCCCATCGAGTCCACACCCGCTCTATGCACGAGCAATCCAGCTAGTCCCACTCCCCCGCCCTTTCTCCGTAGCCCTGCACATTTTTTCCTTTCAAGGACTTATCCAGTTCCCTTTTGAAGGCCATGATTGAATCTGCCTCCACCACCACCTCGGGCAGTGCATTCCAGATCCTAACCACTCGCTGTGTAAAAAAGTTTTTCCTCATGTGACCTTTGGTTCTTTTGCCAATCACCATAAATCTATGACCTCTGCTTCTTGACCCTTCCACCAATGGGAACAGTTTCTCTCTATCTACTCTGTCTAGACCCTTCATGATTTTGAATACCTCTATCAAATCTCCTCACAACCGTTTCTGTTCCAAGAAGAACAACCCCAGCTTCTCCAGTCTATCCACATAACTAAAGTCCCTCATCCCTGGAATCATTCTAGTAAATCTCTTCTGCACCCTTTCTAAGGCCTTCACATCCTTCCTAAAGTGCGGTGCCCAGAACTGGACACAATACTCCAGTTGTGGTTGAACCAGCATTTTATAAAGGTTCATCATGACTTCCTTGCTTTTGTACTCTATGCCTCTATTTATAAAGGCCAGGATCCCGTATGCTTTTTTAACCGCTTTCTCAACCTGCCCTGCCACCTTCAACAATTTGTGCACATACACTTCCAGATTCCTCTGTTCCTCTACCCCTTTTAGAATATAATTTATATTGCCTCTCCTCATTTTTCCTACTGAAATGTATCACCTCGCATTTTTCCGCGTTAAATTTCATCTACCATGTATCCGCCCTTGCCACCAGCCTGTCTATATCCTCTTGAAGTCTATCACTATCCTCCTCACTGTTCAGTACCTTTCCAAGTTTTGTGTCATCCACAAATTTTGAAATTGTGCCCTGTACTCCCAAGTCCAAGTCATTAATATATATCAAGAAAGGCAGTGGTCCCAGCACCAACCCCTGAGGAACACCACTGTACACCTCCCTCCAGTCCGAAAAACAAGCGTTCACCACTACTCTCAGTTTCCTGTCATTTAGCCAATTCAGTATCCATGTTGCTATTGTCCCCTTTATTCCATGGGCCGCAGTCTTAATAGCAAGCCTACCATGTGGCACTTTATCAAACGCTTTTTGAAAGTGCATATACATCACATCAACTGCATTGCCCTCATCTACCCTCTCTGTTACCTCATCAAAAACCTCTATCAAGTTGGTTAAACACGATTTGCCTTTAACAAATCCGTGCTGGCTTTCCCTAACCAATCCACACTCATCCAAGTGATTGTAAATTCTGTCCCGGATTATCATTTCTAAAAGTATCCCCACCATTGAGTTTAAACTGACCGGCCTGTAGTTGCTGGGTTTATCTTTGCGCTCTTTTTTGAACAAGGGTGTAACATTTGCAATTCTCCAGTCCTCTGGCACCACCCCTGTATCTAAGGATGTAAATGTAAGGTTTTACTGTATGTCGCTATTAATAAAGCCCAGGGTCCCATATGACTTTTTAACAACTTTCTCGAATTATCCTGCCACCTTCAAATATTTGTGTACGTAGACCCCCAGGTCTCTCTGTTCTTGCATCCCCTACAACACTGTACCATTTAGTTTATATTGCCTCTCTTAATTTTTCCTACCAAAATATATCACTTCTCACTTCTCAGCATTAAATTTCATCTGTCATGTGTCTGCCCATTTCACCAGTCTTTCTATGTCTTCCTTAACTCTGTTACTATCCTCCACATTGTTTACTACATTTCAGAGTTTTGTGTCATCTGCAAACTTTGAAATTATACCCTCTATACCCAAGTCCAGGTCATTCATATATATCAAATAGAGCAGCAGTCTAAATACCAACCCCTGGGGAACACCACTGCATACTTCCCTCCAGTCTAAAAAACAATATTAAGTATGCCATGAAAGTTTTCAAGTTAGCTGACCTTGTGTTATCTGGCAAGGTCAGTTCTCCCATGGTGCGCAGAGGGCCTGATAAGCATCGCACACAGCTCACATTATCAGCCCCTATGAATGAGCATTATGCTGTGCTAGTACAAGAGGAACCTTATGGGGCTGACAATGCAGTCTGAGCACCAGACTGCCAGAAAAAGCTCCGCAGCCCCATTATATAATGTACAGATGGACCGGGAATGCCGGGCTGCATTGTGGGATGCCAGCACCCAATGAAGACCAGCTGGCTGCCCACTGTGAGCTGGGCAATTTCCTGGTGGGGGCCGTGTACATTATGGGACAGCTTGGGAGCTTGGTGAGCCCAGCTCGCAGGCTGAGTGCACGATTTCAACCCCTCTGCGCTCATTACCCCGGGTGTGCTATTGTCCTCCAACAGCTATGACTAGTTTTCTGGGAGAGGGTGTCCAGTGCACTTCAGCCCGCACTAGCACTGGCCCAATGCACTGTCCTCTGAGTAGCACCTATTGGTGATAGTGCAGGACATGTCCATCAGGGGCCCTTGCACCATAATGCAAGGTCAGTTCATTCACATATTTTGACGGCACTCCCAATACTTGGTGTGCGCCGTGCTGGGAGTGCTCGGAGGTCAGGCACATTAGTGCCCTAAACTCTAAGCAGGTGAGCACAACATGTTTGGTCCACACAATGTTGTCAAGGTGCAAACACATGGCTACATCTTGATCAGTTAGCTTCTTTATTAAATCACTGTATGTTTGGTGCACCATCAGAGAGAGAGAATCCAGTGGGCAAACCAGCTGGTGATCTTTGGAAATGCTCAGGGATGCAACATCTGATCCATGGCACTTAGCACTATTGCCAAATCAGAGGCACTGCTGCCAGCAGTCAGGGAGAACTTCATGCTTCAACATTCTTACTGCAATAGCACCCACTCCCCCTGCCACTGCGCTCCATGACATCACCCCACCCCGGCAGAGAGCCTGTCCTCACTTCGGGAATTTTAAAAAATTCTTTCCTGGGATTTGGGCGTCGCTGGCAAGGCCGGCATTTATTGCCCATCCCTAATTGCCCTTGAGAAGGTGGTGGTGAGCCGCCTTCTTGAACCGCTGCAGTCCATGTGGTGAAGGTTCTCCCACAGTGCTGTTAGGAAGGGAGTTCCAGGATTTTCACCTAGCGACGATGAAGGATGGTGATATATTTCCAAGTCAGGATGGTGTGTGACTTGGAACACCACCACCTGCACGTTCCCCTCCATGTGCCTGCTGCCCTCGTCCTTCTAGGTGGTAGAGGTTGCAGGTTTGGGAGGTGCTGTCGGAGAAGCCTTGGCGAGTTGCTGCAGTGCATCCTGTGGATGGTACACACTGCAGCCACGGTGCGCCGGTGGTGAAGGGATTGAATGTTTAGGGTGGTGGATGGGGTGCCAATCAAGTGGGCTGCTTTGTCCTGGATGGTGTCGAGCTTCTTGAGTGCTGTTGGAGCTGCACTCATCCAGCCAAGTGGAGAGTATTCCATCACACTCCTGACTTGTGCCTTGTAGATGGCGGAAAGGCTTTGGGGAGTCAGGAGGTGAGTCACTCGCCGCAGAATACCCAGCCTCTGACCTGCTCTTGTTGCCACAGTATTTATGTGGCTGGTCCAGTTAAGTTTCTGGTCAATGGTGACCTCCTGGATGTTGATGGTGAGGGATTCGGCAGTGGTAATGCCGTTGAATGTCAAGGGGAGGTGGTTAGACTCTCTCTTGTTGGAGATGGTCATTGCCTGGCATTTGCCTGGCGCGAATGATACTTGCCACTTATCAGCCCAAGCCTGGATGTTGTCCAAGTCTCGCTGCATGAGAGCACGGACTGCTTCATTATCTGAGGGGTTGCGAATGGAACTGAACACTGTGCAATCATCGGCAAACATCCCCATTTCTGACCTTATGATGGAGGGAAGGTCATTGATGAAGCAGCTAAAGATGGTTGGGCCTCGGACACAGCCCTGAGGAACTCCTGCAGCAATGCCCTGGGGCTGAGATGATTGGCCTCCAACAACCACTACCATCTTCCTTTGTGCTAGGTATGACTCCAGCCACTGGAGAGTTTTCCCCCTGATTCCCATTGACTTCAATTTTACTTGGGCTCCTTGGTGCTACATTCGGTCAAATGCTGCCTTGATGTCAAGGGCATTTGAGTGAGAGAGGGAGAGAGCCGGAGTGGGGAGAAGTGTGGGGTTTGGGTGAACAGGGACTAGGGGGCAAGTGATCAGGGGTGACCCAGAACTGAAGTCAGGCTTTGGGGTTCGGGGCAGGGGAGTGTGACAGCGGACAGGGCGTCGGGGGTCAGGGAGGAGAGAGGGGGGCCTGGGGAGCGGGGAGAGAGGGGGACTGGGGAGTAGGGAAGGGGGGGACTAGGGAGAGTTGGACACTAGGGAGTGGGGAGAAAGGGGGAGGGGGGGGGGGGGGGGGGGGGGGAGAGCCGGGAGAGGGTGGGGGGGGGACTCGGGAATGGGTAGAGGGGGAGGTAGGTGAAGAGAGGGTGAATGGGGTGGGCACGGGGACCAGCATCTCCTGCAGTGCCAGGAGCAGCAGCAATGTGGTGAGTGGGAGCGATACTGAGAGAGAGGAGCAGCCAGTAAAGGTGAGAATGAAACCTGGGGACCTTACTTTGGGTAAATAGTGAAAGATTATTTCCACTGGTGGGTGAATGGGGAACAAGGGGATGGAGACCGAGGATTCTCACTGGAAGAAACACAAGGGAAGGAAGGTTCTTGAACTGAGGGCTATTAGACCATGGGTTGCTTAATCACATGTGGCTATTGAGGTAGGGACTAGAACATTTAAAAGGGAAAGGGATAAATATTTAAAAAGGAGAAATAAAGAAGTATCTGGGGAAATGGGGTTTTTGGAGAGAGTGTCAGCACCAGGGGCCGAATGGCCTCCTCCTGTGCAGTAATTCCTATCTTTCTGTGAATACTCTCCTTTATTGAGTCCGAGCCCAGGGAGTGGTTTAGGAATGTTGGTGCTGAGCTGCGTTTAGGATGATGTGCCCTGTGAGAAGTGCCCCAAACACTGAGCCCCCTGCCCTTTGTGTGAACTCTCTTTTTGGTTCAGGTCGGTCTGTGTCTGCTGGTTCTGACGTGTGAAGTCCAAGCACAGATCGGCTCTAACTGAGGCTCCCAGTTCAGGGTCGTCACCTTGACACAGAACCACAGTCCAAGGAGATAGGGAGAGAGATCGGACCAATTAAAAGTGGCATCGAATGGGGAGCCTGACCGCACCTTGTGTAGTGCAGGGGGATTCCGGCTATAGTTTCAGGATGAATATCAGTGGGTTATAGGATTACTACTAGTTACAGGTGGGATAGCGGGGCATTACACCTATTACTACCAGTTACATATAGACTATCAGTGAGTTATTGTGGTCTTCTGGTTGAAGTCATAAAGTGTGTGACTTGGAGGGGAACGTGCAGGTGGTCTTGTTCCCATGTGCCTGCTGCTCTTGTCCTTCTAGGTGGTGGAGGTTGCAGGTTTGGGAGATGCTGTTGAAGAAGCCTTGGCGAGTTGCTGCAGTGCATCCTGTGGATGGTACACACTGCAGCCACAGTGCGCCGGTGGTGAAGGGAGTGAATGTTTAAGGTGGTGGATGGGGTGTTGATCAAGCAGGCTGCTTTGTCCTGGATAGTGTCGAGCTTCTTGAGTGTTGTTGCAACGTACCCATCCGGGTAAGTAGAGATTATTCCATCACACTCCTGACTTGTGCCTTGTAGATGATGGAGAGGCTTTAGGGAGTCAGCAGGTGAGTCACTTGCCGCAGAATACCCAGCCTCTGACCTGCTCCTGTAGCCACAGCATTTATGTGGCTGCTCCAGTTGAGTTTCTGGTCAATGGTGACTCCCAGGATGTTAATGGTGGGGGCTCAGCAATGGTGATGCCTTTGAATGTCAAGAATTAGGCTCTCTCTTCTTGGAGATGGCCATACGGATGTCCCTCTGAATTGCCATGCTATGGTGAATGCTGCACACCACACTGATCTGGTAAGCTTCGGCTGGACTTTGCTGAAGGATTCCCTAGACTTCGCAAAGTACCTGAAGTGCTGAGTGTTTCCTGGAAATTGGGCAATGACCTGCAGTGTCAGGTGCAGATTGTCACACACAAAGCCCTTGTGCTTCTGTAGGGGGCACTGCTGGCTACAGAGTGTGTGGGGCTGCAGAGGTATCAACAATGGCAGGCTGGACTTCAGAGAATCCACCAATCAGGGTTAGCAAACCTTTATAACCACAGGAAAAGCAACTCCATTTGTCCTTCGCATTGCCCTGCCACAGTTTAACCAGAACTGCCAATTACCAAACACAATGAAGGTTCAACCTATCCTGATAACTTAATACCTATTCTTCCTATGGAAACACAACACTGCCATTTTCACACAAATTCTATTCACAGTAGCTCAAGGTGTAGAAACCAGGAGGTATCAGTTGTTTCAGAGCAAAATGTCACCAGAGTGTGACAATTGCATTTGTTATTTTCCTGAAGCTATGGAATTTATTTTTGGATAAGAATATAGTTCACAATTGCAAGTGGGCCATAATTAGCATTGGTTGTAACAGCAGGACTGAGATCGCAGGTAATTGATAAGCAGTTTCTTACGTGAGTTGATGTTGTCCTCCGATATCCCCGGGCCAGTTCACTTTACAGATCACTCTGCTCTCCAATTTCATAATACGGGTATAGAAACACTGTGGGAACGCCAGAGCAAGGGCCAGGAGCCAGATAACACCAATCACTATCTTAGTCGAGCTGGAGGACAGCCTGGGCTTCAAGGGGTGGATGATGGCAATGTACCTGTGCAGAGACACAGCAAGTTACATAGCAGGTGATCAGGCAGCAGTTTTCACCCCCCGCCCCCCCCCCCCCATATTATCCTCATTCTCCATCCACAGTTACATAGATTTACAGAGAATTTACAGCACAGAAACAGGCCATTCGGCCCAACTGGTACATGTTTATGCTCCATACGAGCCTCCTCCCACCTTACTTCATCTAACCCCATCAACATATCCTTCTATTCCTTTCTCCCACGTGTTTATCTAGCTTCCCCATAAATGCATCAATGAAGTTACTGTATAGTTACTTACAGCTGTCTTTAGCACAGTGTCCCAGGTGTATTATATAAGGTGTCATTTCTCAGCCCCCATTGTAATGGTGATAACAGGAAGCCACCTCCCCCGTTTTTATTTTATTTACTATTTTTACTCCTGGTCTCCTGAAATTCCATCTCTTGCGGAGATCAAAGTTGCTGTGTGATGAGTGTGGAGCAGGACTGAGCCCTGGTCGGATCCAGTGGCTGGGTATTCCACGAAGCCCAAGGCCCACTTCCCTAAACTAAATGCATCTCCATGTGAGGAAGTGGAGATAGAGAACAGCTGGAGAGGGGAGGAATGGGGCCAACAAACAAACAAATTTAGCTAGATTGCCTGCTGAAAAACACTTTTCTAATATTATTATTGCATTAATGTAAAAATAATAGACTATAAAAAGTAATCTTAGATTGAAACTATGAGTGAGACTTCCATGTTACGGTTATTCTTTCGCCATTTTAATATACAAATGGCTGCTGGTCATTACTGACGTCGATTTCATGAAACAAATTCAACAGAAAGAATGACAGAAAACCAGCTAACCAATAAAAAAGCTGCTTCCTCAACACTCAAAACAGCTAACAAAAGGTGTCTCAAAAATTCAGGTGTCTGGTATAATAAGAAATGTAGCATCATGGGTAGAAAGTTGGATGAGACAGGAAACAGAGTTCGGGTAAATGGATGGTGCTTGATTGGAGAAGCGTTGGGAGTGGGGGCAGTTCTCTTGATGTGGAAGAGTGAGAGGTGATACATTTTGGGAGGAAAAATAAGGAATGGGAGTGAACACTGAATGGAAAGACTTTGAAGGCTGTGGATGAACAGAGAAATATTGGGGTTGAAATATATAATTTCCTGAGAATGTGAGTGCAGATAAGTAAAGTTGTAAAAAGTCCAACAGCATTTTAGGACATAAAGTACAAGAGTGAAGGAGTGGTGGTGAATTTGTACAAGGTAGTGATTACTCCCCAATAAAGCCCACCCTTTGCTCTAGTTTTGCCTCCAGATGTTCTGGAGATGGTTACATTTCACCACGGGGTGGGGGAGGGGTGCAAATGCATCACCTGTTTGTAACTTTTGTTTTAAACTAGCTTCAGGGAGAATAAAACCTTAGAACAAGTTCTGACAAAGGGTCACATAGGAACATTCACCTGTCCTTTCTCAATTAGATGCTGATTACCCTGCTGTGTAATTCAAACACACAAGGTCAGAAGTTACTGTCAGCAATAATAGTGAATAATTAACCCACTCATTTGGTATTCCTTTATCTGCCATTTAATGCAGCCTTCAATACATAAAATAACCCGCCAATCTGATTGGGTCAGACAGCCGCCCGTCCTACCCTCTCAACTAATCTGGTTGGTTGGCAACTTCCAATCCTATAACAAAAGCTGATTTTTCTTCTGAAACACTGACAGGCTGGAACATGGGCAGAAACCTCGACGTCTGCTTCAAAACCTGATGGTTGGAGGGAATGCACAAAGTGTGGGGTCTAATTCAGTATCGAGAGATACAGGCTGTTCAGGAAAGAGAGAGTGGACATGACGCGAGGCAGGGTAGCTCTATGTGTTCAGGATAACTAGGAAATTAAAGGAAGCTGAAATCAAGAGAGTGCAAAAATAAATCTGGCCAGGATTAACATGCAGATAGAGGCAAGGGTTAAAATAGGGGTCTGCTTCAGACCCATGGCAGATAAAGGAAGATGGCAGCATCCTACATATTGAGGTAAGAAGGGAATATACAGATAAAACTCGGCAACGTCAATCAGTCCAATGTAACCCCAGAATGTTCCAATCACAATCTGATTGCAGAATCAGAACTAGAATCTTATAGCTCACTGCTCTAACTCGATAGATAATAATCACAGAATCATACAGCACAGAAGTAGGCTATTCGGCCCATCCTGCTTGTGCCGGCTCTTTCAAAGAGCTATCCAATTAGTCCCATTCCCCTGCTCTTTCCCCATAGCCCTGCAATTTTTTCCTTTTCAAGTATTTATCCAATTCCCTTTTGAAAGTTATTATTGAATCTGCTTCCACCACCCTTTCAGGCAGTGAATTCCAGAGCAGAACAACTCGCTGCGTAAAAAAATGTTTCCTCACGTTGTTTTTGGTTCTTTTGCAAATTATCTTAAATCTGTGATCTCTGGTTACCGACCCTCCTGCTAATGGAAACAGTTTCTCTTTATTTACTCTATCAAAACCCTTCATAATTTTGAACACCTCAATTAAATCTCCCTTTAACCTCCTCTCTTCAAAAAGAACTACTCCAGTCTCTCCAGATAACTAAAGTTCCTCATCCCTGCTACCATTCCAGTAAATCTTCTCTGCACCCTCTCGAAGGCCTTGCTATCCTTCCTAAGGTGTGGTGCCCAGAATTGGACACAATACTCCAGCTGAGGCCGAACCAGTGTTTTATAAAGAATAACCATAATTTCCTTTTGTACCCTATGCCTCTATTAATTAAGCCCAGGATCCCCTATGCTTTTTTTTAAACACTTATCAACTTGTCCTGTCATCTTCAAAGATTTGTGTACATACACCCCCAGGTCTCCCTGTTCCCGCACCCCCTTTTAAAATTGTACCATTTAGTTTATATTGCCTCTCCTCATTCTTCCTTCCAAAATGCATCATTTCTCTGCATTAAATTTCATCTGCGATGTGTTTGCCCATTTCACCAGTCTGTCCATGTTCTCCTGAAGTCTGTTACTCTCCTCCACATTGTTTACTACATTTCCAAGTTTCCTGTCAGCTGAAAACTTTGAAATTATACCCTGTATACCCAAGTCCAGGTCATTAATATATATTAAAAAGAGCAGTGGTCCGAATACTGACCCCTGGGGCACACCACTGTATACTTCCCTCCAGTCTGAAAAACAACCGGTCACCACTACTCTCTGCTTTCTTTCCCTAGACAATTTTGTATCCACCCTGCCACTGTCCCTTTAATCCCATTAGCTTCAATTTTGCTAACAAGTCTATTATATGGTACTTTATCAAACACCTTTTGAAAGTCCATATACACAACCCTCTCCATATACACAACCCTCTCCATATACACAACCCTCTCCATTACTTCACCAAAGAACTCAGTCAAGTTTGTTAGACACGATTTGCCTTTAATAAATCCATGCTGGCTGTCATTTATTAACCCATGTTTTTTCAAGTGACAATTAATTTTGTCCTACATTATGATCTCTAGAAGTTTCCCCACCACTGATGTTAGGCTGACTGGCCTGTAATTGCTGGGTTTATGCCTCTCCCCTTTTTTGAACGTAACATTTTCAATCCTCCAGTCCTCTGGCACTAAGCCCATATCTAAGGAGGATTGGAAGATTGTGGCCGGAGCCTCAGCAATTTCCACCCAATTTCCCTCAGCACTTTTCTACACATGAGCGCTGCCAACCTTTTAAGCACCTCCTCTTTACCTATTTTTATCCTATCCAATTTCTCTACCCCCTCATCCTTTACTGTGACATTGGCAGCATCCTCTTCTCTAGTGAAGATGGATGCAATGTATTTAGTACCTCAGCCATACCCTATGCCTCCACAAGATGATTTCCTTTTTGGTCCCTAATCGGCCCCACCCTTCCAATGACTATCCTTTTATTCTTTATATGGTTATAAAAGACTATAGTATTCCCTTCCATGTTACCTGCTAATCTTTTCTCATAATAATGGGCATCATAAATCTGCTCAATGTAAACCGAGAATGCATCTTTCAAACAGTGACCATAAGAGTTTGACATTAAGTTTGAGAAGGAGAAGGATCACACTCTAACCAAACTTTCAAACTTAAGGAATGAGGCGTAAGCTGAACATGTTAAACTGGGCTGAGCTGTTAACAGGCAAACCCACAGAAAAACAGTGGGAGGTATTCAAATAAATACTTAGTACAATACAGTATCAGTACACACCCCTAAAGAACAAAAGTTCCACTTGTACAGTCAAGTAACCATGGTGAACATGTGAGGTATGATGCAGTAGAAAGCTAAAGGAAGTGGCTTACACAAATGCCAAGAAAAATGGTAATCCAGAGAACTGGGGGTGACTCAGAAAACAAAAAAGGGACACAAAGAAAATATTGAGGGCTGCAAAAGGGAAAAATGAAAAAAATCTTGCAAGTAATATAAAGGCGAATAGTAAAACTTTTTATAAATATATTAAGAGTGAGTGGCTAAGGGAGATGTGAGCACATCAAAGATGCAGATGATAGAGTAATAAACAGCAAGGTAATGGCAGATTATTTTTTATTCATTCATGGGAAGTGGGTGTCGCTGGCAAGGCTAGCATTTATTGCCCATCCCTAATTGCACTTGAGAAGGTGGTGGTGAGCCGCCTTCTTGAACCGCTGCAGTCTGTGCGGTGAAGGTTCTCCCACAGTGCTGTTAGGTAGGGAGTTCCAGGATTTTGACCCAGCGACGATGAAGGAATGGCGATATATTTCCAAGTTGGGATGGTGTGTGACTTGGAGAGGAACGTGCAGGTGGTGTTGTTCCCATGTGCCTGCTGTCCTTGTCCTTCTAGGTGGCAGAGGTCGCGGGTTTGGGAGGTGCTGCCGAAGAAGCCTTGGCGAGTTGCTGCAGTGCATCCTGTGGATGGTACACACTGCAGCCACAGTGCGCCGGTGGTGAAGGGAGTGAATGTTTAGGGTGGTGGATGGGGTGCCAATCAAGCAGGATGCTTTGTCCTGGATGGTGTCGAGCTTCTTGAGTGTTGTTGGAGCTACACTCATCCAGGCAAGTGGAGAGTATTCCATCACACTCCTGACTTGTGTCTTGTAGATGGTGGAAAGGCTTTGGGAGTCAGGAGGTGAGTCACTCGCCGCAGAATACCCAGCCACTGACCTGCTCTTGCAGCCACAGTATTTATATGGCTGGTCCAGTTAAGTTTCTGGTCAATGGTGCCCCTCAGGATGTTGATGGTGGAGGATTCAGCGATGGTAATACCGTTGAATGTCATGGGGAGGTAGTTAGACTCTCTCTTGTTGGAGATGGTCATTGCCTGGCACTTGTCTGGCGCGAATGTTACTTGCCACTTATCAACCCAAGCCTGGATGTTGTCCAGGTCTTGCTACATGCAGGCACAGACTGCTTCATTATCTGAGGGGTTGCGAATGGAACTGAACACTGTGCAATCATCAGCGAACATCCCCATTTCTGACCTTACAATGGAGGGAAGGTCATTGATGAAGCAGCTGAAGATGGTTGGGCCAAGGACACTGCCCTGAGGAACTCCTGCAGCAATGTCCTGGGGCTGAGATGATTGGCCTCCAACAACCACTACCATCTTCCTTTGTGCTACGTATGACTTCAACCACTGGAGAGTTTTCCCCCTGATTCCCATTGACTTCAATTTTCCTAGGGCTCCTTGGTGCCACACTCGGTCAAATGTTGCCTTGATGTCAAGGGCAGTCACTCTCACCTCACCTCTGGAATTCAGCTCTTTTGTCCATGTTTGGACCAAGGCTGTAATGAGGTCTGGAGCCGAGTGGTCCTGGCGGAACCCAAACTGAGCATCGGTGAGCAGGTTATTGGTGAGTAAGTGCCGCTTGATAGCACTGTCGACGACACCTTCCATCACTTTGCTGATGATTGAGTGTAAGACTGATGGGGCGGTTATTGGCCGGATTGGATTTGTCCTGCTTTTTTTGGGACAGGACATACCTGGGCAATTTTCCACATTGTCGGGTAGATGCCAGTGTTGTTGCTCTACTGGAACAGCTTGGCTGAAGGTGCGGCTAGTTCCGGAGCACAAGTCTTCAGCACTACAGCCGGGATGTTGTCGGGGCCCATAGCCTTTGCTGTATCCAGTGCACTCAGCCGTTTCTTGATATCACGTGGAGTGAATCGAATTGGCTGAAGACTGGAGTCTGTGATGGTGGGGATATCGGGAGGAGGCTGAGATGGATCATCCACTCCGCACTTCTGGCTGAAGATGGTTGCAAACGCTTCAGCCTTGTCTTTTGCACTCACGTGCTGGACTCCGCCATCATTGAGGATGGGGATGTTTACAGAGCCTCCTCCTCCCATTAGTTGTTTAATTGTCCACCACCATTCACGACTGGATGTGGCAGGACTGCAGAGCTTTGATCTGACCCGTTGGTTGTGGAATCGCTTAGCTCTGTCTATAGCATGTTGCTTCCGCTGTTTAGCATGCATGTCGTCCTGAGTTGTAGCTTCACCAGGTTGGCACCTCATTTTTAGGTACGCCTAGTGCTGCTCCTGGCATGCTCTTCTACACTCCTCATTGAACCAGGGTTGATCCCCTGGCTTGTTGGTAATGGTAGAGTGAGGAATATGCCAGGACATGAGGTTACAGATTGTGCTGGAATACAATTCTGCTGTTGCTGATGGCCCACAGCACCTCATGGATGCCCAATTTTGAGCTGCTACATCTGTTCTGAATCTATCCCATTTAGCACGGAGATAGTGCCACACAACACATTGGACGGTGTCCTCAGTGTGAAGACAGGACTTCGTCTCCACAAGGACTGTGCGGTGGTCACTCCTACCGATGCTGTCATCGACAGATGCATCTGCGACAGGTGGATTGGTGAGGACGAGGTCAAGTAGGTTTCTCCCTCGTGTTGGTTCACTCACCACCTGCCACAGGCCCAGTCTGGCAGCTATGTCCTTCAGGACTCGGCCAGCTCGGTCAGTAGTGGTGCTATCGAGCCACTCTTGGTGATGGACTTTGAAGTCCCCCACCCAGAGTACATTCTGTGCCCTTGCTACCCTCAGTGCTTCCTCCAATTGGTGCTCAACATGGAGGAGGGCTGATTCATCAGCTGAGGGAGGGCGGTAGGAGGTTTCCTTGCCCATGTTTGACCTGATGCCATGAGATTTCATGGGGTCTGGAGTCAATGTTGAGGACTCCCAGGGCCACTCCCTTCTGACTGTTTATCACTGTACCGCCACCTCTGGTGGGTCTGTCCTGCCAGTGTGACAGGACATACCCAGGGATGGTGATGGAAGAGTCTGGGACGTTGGCTGAAAGGTATGATTCTGTGAGTAAGGCTATATCAGGCTGTTGCTTGACTCGTCTGTGGGACAGCTCTCCCAATCTTGGCACAAATCCCCAGATGATCGTGAGGATGACTTTGCAGGGTCGACTGGGCATGGTTTGCCTTTGTCGTGTCCGGTGCCTAGTGGTCCAAAGCCGGGTGGTCCGTCCTGTTTTATTCTTATTATTACTTTTTTTAGCGAGATTGTCGAAATGAGTGGCTTGCTAGGCCATTTCAGAGGGCAATTAAGAATCAACTACATTGCTGTGGGTCTGGAGTCACATATTGGCCAGACCAGGTAAGGACGGCAGGTTTCCTTCCCTAAAGGACATGAGTGAATTTATTGAATGAATTCAGTGGAGGAAGAGGATAAAATAACAGTAACAGTAGGGAAGCTAAAAATAAATCAAGGGGATTGCATTCAATATTAGTAAAAAAAAATGGTAATGTTGAAAATAATTGAACTTAGAATGGACAAATATCTAGGACGTGATGTCTTCCATCCCAGGGTGTTAAAAGAAGTAGGTAAGGAAATTGCAGAGGTGTTAGTTATAATCTTTCAAAGCTCCATTGATTCGAGAATTGTGCCATTAGATTGCAAAATTGCTAATGTCACTTCATTATTTGAGAAGGGTGGGAAAAAGAAACCAGGTAACTGCAGGCTTGTCAGTTTTACGTCAGTTGTGGGGAAGCTAATAGAATCTGTCATTAAGGACAGAGCGACTGAGCACTTGAACAAATATGAGCTGATCAGAGAGAGCCAGCATGGATTTGTTGAAGGTAAATCATGTCTGACTAATCTGGTTACATTTTTTGAGGAAGTCACTAATAAGATAGACAAGGGAGTGTCTATGGATGTTATCTATATGGATTTCCAGGGGCTTTTGATAAAGTTCCAAACAAAAGATTGTTGCCAAAAGTGAGAATGCATGGAATTGGAGTAGTTTTGACTTGGGTTGGAAATTGGTAGGGATAAAGGGATTGTACTCTGATTGGCGGAATGTGATTGATGGTGTCCCCCAAGGATCTGTACTGGGGCCTCAGCTTTATACTATACTTATTACTTGGAGGAAGCACTGAGGGTAGCAAGGGCACAGAATGTACTCTGGGTGGGGGACTTCAACATCCATCACTAAGAGTGGCTCGGTAGCACCATTACTGACCGAGCTGGCTGAGTCCTGAAGGACATAGCTGCCAGACTGGGCCTGCGGCAGGTGGTGAGCGAACCAACACGAGGGAAAAACTTACTTGACCTCGTCCTCACCAATCTACCTGTCGCAAATGCATCTGTCCATGACAGTATTGGTAGGAGTGACCACCGCACAGTCCAAGTGGAGACGAAATCCCGTCTTCGCACTGAGGACACCATCCAACGTGTTGTATGGCACGATCACCATGCTAAATGGGATAGATTCAGAACAGATCTAGCAGCTAAAAACTGGGCATCCATGAGGCGCTGTGGGCCATCAGCAACAGCAGAATTGTATTCCAGCACAATCTGTAACCTCATGGCCTGGCATATTCCTCAATCTACCATTACCAACAAGCCAGGGGATCAACCCTGGTTCAATGAGGAGTGCAGAAGAACATTCCAGGAGCAGCATCAGGCATACCTAAAAATGAGGTGCCAACCTGGTGAAGCTACAACTCAGGACTACATACATGTTAAACAGCGGAAGCAACATGCTATATACAGAGCTAAGCTATTCCACAACCAACGGATCAGATCAAAACTCTGCGGTCCTGCCACATTCAGTTGGGAATGGTGGTGGACAATTAAACAACTAACAGGAGGAGGAGGCTCTGTAAACATCCCCATGCTCAATGATGGCGGAGTCCAGCACGTGAGTGCAAAAGACAAGGCTGAAGCGTTTGCAACCATCTTCAGCCAGAAGTGTCGAGTGGATGATCCATCTCGGCCTCCTCCCGATATCCCCACCATCACAGAAGCCAGTCTTCAGCCAACTCGATTCACTCCACATGATATCAAGGAACGGCTGAGTGCACTGGATACAGCAAAGGATATGGGCCCCAACAACATCCCGGCTGTTGTGCTGAAGTCTTGTGCTCCGTCCGGAACTAGCTGCGCATCGAGCCAAACTGTTCCAGTGCAGCTACAACACTGGCATCTACCCGACAATGTGGAAAATTGCCCAGGTATGTCCTGTCCACAAAAAGCAGAACAAATCCAATCCGGCTAATTACCGCCCCATCAGTCTACTCTCAATCATCAGCAAAGTGATGGAAGGTGTCGTCGACAGTGCTATCAAGCGGCACATACTCACCAATAATCTGCTCACTGATGCTCAGTTTGGGCTCCACCAGGACCACTCGGCTCCAGACCTCATTACAGCCTTGGTCCAAACATGGACAAAAGAGCTGAATTCCAGAGGAGAGGTGAGAGTGACTGCCCTTGACATCAAGGCAGCATTTGACCGAGTGTGGCACCAAGGAGCCCTAGTAAAATTGAAGTCAATGGGAATCAGGGGGAAAACCCTCCAGTGGCTGGAGTCATACGTAGCACAAAGGAAGATGGTAGTGGTTGTTGGAGGCCAATCATCTCAGCCCCAGGACATTGCTGCAGGAGTTCCTCAGGGCAGTGTCCTAGGCTCAACCATCTTCAGCTGCTTCATCAATGACCTTCCCTCCATCATAAGGACAGAAATGGGGATGTTCGCTGATGATTGCACAGTGTTCAGTTCCATTCGCAACCCCTCAGATAATGAAGCAGTCTGTGCCCGCATGCAGCAAGACCTGGACAACATCCAGGCTTGGGCTGATAAGTGGCAAGTAACATTCGCGCCAGACAAGTGCCAGGCAATGACCATCTCCAACAAGAGAGAGTCCAACCACCTCCCCTTGACATTCAACGGCATTACCATCGCCGAATCCCCCACCATCAACATCCTGGGGGTCACCATTTACCAGAAGCTTAACTGGACCAGCCATATAAATATTGTGGCTGCAAGAGCAGGTCAGTGGCTGGGTATTCTGCGGCGAGTGAATCACCTCCTGACTCCCCAAAGCCTTTCCACCATCAAGGCACAAGTCAGGAGTGTGATGGAATACTCTCCACTTGCCTGGATGAGTGCAGCGCCAACAATACAAGAAGCTCAACACCATCCAGGACAAACCAGCCCACTTGATTGGCACCCCATCCACCACCCTAAACATTCACTCCCTTCACCACCGGCGCACTGTGGCTGCAGTGTGTACCATCCACACGATGCACTGCAGCAACTCGCCAAGGCTTCTTTGACAGCACCTCCCAAACCCGCGACCTCTACCACCTAGAAGGACAAGAGCAGCTGGCACATGGGAACAACACCACCTGCACGTTCCCCTCCAAGTCACACACCATCCCAACTTGGAAATATATCGCCGTTCCTTCATCATCGCTGGGTCAAAATCCTGGAACTCCCTTCCTAACAGCACTGTGGGAGAACCGTCACCACACGGACTGCAGCGGTTCAAGAAGGCGGCTCACCACCACCTTCTCAAGGGCAATTAGGGATGGGCAATAAATGCTGGCCTTGCCAGCGATGCCAACATCCCATGAACGAATAAAAAAAAAATTAACGACTTGGAAGACGGGATAGAGAGCTTCATATCCAAGTTTGCAGATGACAATAAATTAGGAGGGGCTGTAAGTAGTGCAGATTGGAGCAGGAAGTCGCAAAGGGACAAAAGTGGGCAAAATTATGGACTTTAACGTGAACAAGTGTGAGGTTGGATCTGAGAAAGACAAACCAAAATATGTTCTTAATGGTGAGAAGCTTGGAACTGCGGAGAGAGTTAGGAGTCGATGTACAGAAATCACTAAAAGCTAGTGCACAGATACAAAAGTAATCAAAAAAGCTAATGGAATGTTAGCCTTTTTCTCAAGGGGGCTGGAATACAAGGGGAGAAGGGAGTGATGCTTCAGTTGTACAGAATCTTGGTCAGACCCTATCCAGAGTACTGCGTTCAATTTTGGGCAATGAACCTCAGGAAAGATATATTGGCTTTGGAGGGGGTGCAGTGCAGATTCATCAGGATAATACCAGGGCTTAACGGGTTAAGTTATGACGATTGGTTGCATAAACTTGAATTCCCTTGAATTTAGAAGGTTGAGGGGTGATCTAATCGACGTGTTTAAAATGTTAAAAGGATTCGATAAAGTAGATTCAGAGAAGCTATTTCCTCTGGTGAGGTACTCCAGAACAAGAGGGAACAATCTTAAAATTAGAGCTAGGCCATTCAGAGGTGAAGTCAGGAAAGAATTTTCACATAAAGGGTAGTGGAAATCTGGAACTCTCTCCTCCAAAAGTCTGTAGATGCTGGGGGTCAATTTAAATTTTTCAGACTGAGATCAATAGATTTTGTTAGGTAAGGGTATCAAGGGATATGGACCAAAAGCAGGTTATAGGAGTTCAGGTACAGATCAGTCATGATCTAATTGAATGGCGGAACAGGCACGAAGGGCTGAATGGACTACACCTGTTCCTAATGTTCTATAATTACATTTTCCCTGCCACAAATATTAAGCTAACTGTCCTGTAATTACCCGCATTTGCTCTGTCTCCTTTATAAAAATGGGTACTCCATTGGCCACTCTCCAGTCTCTGCCACATATCGACTCAATACAACCAGGAAATATAATTTCTACGCATCAGCAATTTCCTCCCTCAGGTTCCTTGGATGTATCCCATAGGGTCCTGGCATGTTGTCTTCCTTTAGCTTAACTAACTTATCTAAAATGTTCCTTTTATCCTAATATTGTCATCTTGCTCTCAACCACTTTAGGGTTCACCTCCTCTCCAATATTCTTCTCTTTAGTAAAGACCAATGCAAAGCACTTATTAAATACCTCCGCCATTTTATTATCACCTAAAAATTGACAATCCTCTCCTCTCAGGGGTCCCACCTCACCCTAAAAATTCTCTTTTTACCGATATATTTATAAAAGACCTTACTATTCCTTTTGATGTTGTTTGAAATTTTCCCCTCATATTCCCTCTTAGCTTTCCTTATCCTGTTCCCAACCTCTACTTATTTTCTCATGTTTTCCTTTAGTTTTTTCATTATCCAAAGAGCTTCTACAAATACATAAAGGGCAAAAAAGAGTAACTAGGGAGAGAGTAGGGCCTCTTAAGGATCAACAAGGTCATCTATGTGCGGAACCACAAGAGATGGGTGAGATCCTGAATGAATATTTCACATCGGTATTTACGGTTGAGAAAGGCATGGATGTTAGGGAACTTGGGGAAATAAATAGTGATGTCTTGAGGAGTGTACATATTACAGAGAGGGAGGTGCTGGAAGTATTAACGCGCATCAAGGTAGATAAATCTCCGGGACCTGATGAAATGTATCCCAGGACGTTATGGGAGGTTAGGGAGGAAATTGCGGGTCCCCTAGCAGAGATATTTGAATCATCCACCGCTACAGGTGAGGTGCCTGAAGATTGGAGGGTAGCAAATGTTGTGCCTTTGTTTAAGAAGGGCGGCAGGGAAAAGCCTGGGAACTACAGACCGGTGAGCCTGACATCTGTAGTGGGTAAGTTGTTAGAGGGTATTCTGAGAGACAGGATCTACAGGCATTTGGAGAGGCAGGGACTGATTAGGAACAGTCAGCATGGTTTTGTGAGTGGAAAATCATCTCACGAATTTGATTGAGTTTTTTGAAGGGGTAACCAAGAAGATAGATGAGGGCTGTGCAGTAGACATGGTCTACATGGACTTTAGCAAAGCCTTTGACAAGGTACCGCATGGTAGGTTGTTACATAAGGTTAAATCTCACGGGATCCAAGGTGAGGTAGCCAATTGGATACAACATTGGCTTGACGACAGAAGACAGAGGGTGGTTGTCGAGGGTTGTTTTTCAAACTGGATGCCTGTGTCCAGCAGTGTGCCTCAGGGATCGGTGCTGGGTCCGCTGTTATTTGTTATTTATATTAATGATTTGGATGAGAATTTAGGAGGCATGGTTAGTAAGTTTGCAGATGACACCAAGATTGGTGGCATTGTGGACAGTGAAGAAGGTTATCCAGGATTGCAACGGGATCTTGATAAATTGGGCCAGTGGGCCGATGAATGGCAGATGGAGTTTAATTTAGATAAATATGAGGTGATGCATTTTGGTAGATCGAATCGGGCCAGGACCTACTCCGTTAATGGTAGGGCGTTGGGGAGAGTTATAGAACAAAGAGATCTAGGAGTACAGGTTCATAGCTCCTTGAAAGTGGAGTCACAGGTGGATAGGGTGGTGAAGAAGGCATTCGGCATGCTTGGTTTCATTGATCAGAACATTGAATGCAGGAGTTGGGATGTCTTGTTGAAGTTGTACAGGGCATTGGTGAGGCCACACTTGGAATACTGTGTACAGTTCTGGTCACCCTACTATAGAAAGGATATTATTAAACTAGAAAGAGTGCAGAAAAGATTTACTAGGATGCTACCGGGACTTGATGGTTTGACTTATAGGGAGAGGTTAGACAGACTGGGACTTTTTTCCCTGGAGAGTAGGAGGTTAAGGGGTGATCTTATAGAAGTCTATAAAATAATGAGGGGCATAGATAAGGTCGATAGTCAAAATCTTTTCCCAAAGGTAGGGGAGTCTATAACGAGGGGGCATAGATTTAAGGTGAGAGGGGAGAGATACAAAAGGGTCCAGAGGGGCAATTTTTTCACTCAAAGGGTGGTGAGTGTCTGGAACGAGCTGCCAGAGGCAGTAGTAGAGGCGGGTACAATTTTGTCTTTTAAAAAGCATTTGGACAGTTACATGGGTAAGATGGGTATAGAGGGACATGGGCCAAGTGCAGGAAATTGGGACTAGCTTAGTGGTATAAACTGGGCGACATGGACATGTTGGGCCGAAGGGCCTGTTTCCATGTTGTAACTTCTATGATTCTATGATTCTATGATTATTATAATCCTCATATTTCTTCAATTCAACTTTATTTATCCAAGGCATCCTAAAACTATTAGTAGTTTCCTTCCTATTTTAAATGGAATATACTTATTCTGTACCTGACAATCTCCTTTTTTAAAAAGCATCCCATTGCTGCTCTAGTCCTGTGCTAATTTCTCCTTCCACCTCACCTCAGCTAGCCTGCTCCTCATCTTTCTAAAATTCATTCTGCTGTTCTAGTTTTTGTAATGACTTTTTCACTTTCTAGTTGGATCTTAGGCCACATCATACTCTGGTCACTATTGCCAAGGTGCTCACCCGCATTTAGTTTATCAACCTGATCGATTTCGTTACTCAGAACCAGATCCAGCAATGCCTTTGCCCTTGTGGACTGACTAACATACTGCTTGACGAAGAAGTCCTATGCACATTTTAGGAATTCCATTCCAATTTCTCCATTTACTCCCTTTCTGTCCTAATCAATAAGGCTATAATAAAAATCTCCCTGAACTATAGGTTCATTATTTCAACTCATCTCTCTAATCTGACTGCAGATTTTCTTATCCATTTCTTGCATACAATTTGGAGGTCTGTAATACACCCTCTACGAGGGTTGCCAACTCTGGTTGTTAGACATATTCCTGGAGGTTTGATCATGTGACATTTGATCACATGGCCACCTCCAAGCCCACCCTGTTTATAATCGATATATTAAAAAACCTTCCGCAGGGTGCTCGCCATTGGCTCACAAATCTTAATTCCTGTTGTCCCAATTTTGGGTCACACTTTTCTGTCAGTGCTAGTCCTTTAGTAAATGTTCTGTTACTCTATCATAGCATTCTTGCAGTTTTGCTAGAAATAGCAGAGGAGGTTTTCATAAAGCCATTTAGAATTTTTCTATGTATAAGGATCAGAGGAATTCTCTCTCCTACTGTGATTTTCATTGTGGCTCAGGACTGTCTCCCCAAGTGTTTCTTGTGCAAATAAGTAACTAAAGCAAAAAAGGATTTGTTTCAGACTCTTGGAAAGGATCATCCTCTGGTCACTATTGCCAAGGTGCTCACCCGCATTTAGTTTATCTATCTGATCGATTTCATTACTCAGAACCAGATCCAGTGAGTATAGGAACAGGAGAATAGACCGGATGAATGCGTGGCTGCAGGGATGGTGTAGGAGAGAGGGATTTAGATTCCCGGGACATTGGGACCGGTTATGGGGAAGGTGGGACCTGTACAAGCGAGATGGGTTACACCCAAGCAGGATCGAGACCAATGTCCTCGCGGGGGTGTTTGCTAGTGCTGTTGGGGAAGGTTTAAACTGGAGTGGCAGGGGGATGGGAACCTGAGTGGGGAGTCAGAAGGAAATAAAGTTGAGAGCAGCAAGAGAGGGGAAGACCCAGGGGAAATTTACAATACAAACAGTACAAACAGTTGTTCAAGAACAAGTGAAAGGGAAAAGCGTAGAGCAGCAGAAAGAAAGTGTACTTTAGACACTACAGATCAAGTAAGGCGATTAACCCAGCATCAAAGCTGAAGGTCAGGCTAGGGTGTGTGGCCCAACTAAGTTCTATATTCAAATGCACAGAGTATAAGGAATAAATTAAATGAACTACAGGTTCAAATTCAAATTGGAGGGTATGACATGACAGCTATTTACTGAGACATGGCTGCAGGATGGTCAGCATTGGGAACTAAATATACCGGGTTATAAGGTTTACAGGAGAGATAGGGAAAATGGAAGATGGGGAGGAGTAGCCTTAATGGTTAGAGATGAAATCACTTCAATGATAAAGGAGGTTATAACGAGAGGTAAGCAGCCAACAGAGACCTTATGGGTTGAATTGAGAAATAGGAAAGGATCTAAGACTATAGTGGGAGTTGTGTATAGGACCCCTGGCAGCAGCTCTGAAGTGCTAGATTGTATAAATGCAGAGATTAGACAAGCGTGTAAGAAAGGCATAGTGGTCTTAATGGGGGACTTTAACCTTCACATAGATTGGGAAAAGCAGACTAGCAACTGTCAGAAAGGTAGTGAATTTCTTGAGTGTGTCTGGGATAGTTTTCTACAGCAGTACGTCCTAGAGGCAACAAGGGGGCAAGCCATACTAGATTTAGTAATGAGTAATGAACCAGATTTAGTTAACGGCTTAATCGTACGCGAACATTTATCCATGCGATCATAACATGATCGAGTTCAATGTAGTGTTTGAAAGGGAAAAAAGTGAATCAGCTAAGATTCTAGACTTGGGTAAGGCCGACTTCAATGGGATGAGACAGAGACTGTCCACAGTAAACTGGGCAAATCTGTTAATGGGTAAAACGACTGATGATCAGTGGGAAATGTTTAAAGAAACATTTAACGTGATACAGAATCAGTTTATACCCCTGAAGGGCAAGAACTCTACTTGCCAAAAAAAACAGCCATGGACAACTAAAGAGGTAAGGGACAGTATAAGACATAAGGAAAAGGCATACAAAAAGGCAAAAAATGGCACAGATCCTGGCGAATGGGAATGATACAAAGATCAACAAAGGGTCACAAAGCAGATAGTAAGAGCTACAAAAAGAGTGCATGAAAAGAAACTTGCAAGGGATATCAAAACCAATACGAAGAACTTTTATAGTTATATTAGGAAAAAGAGGGTGGTCAGGAGCAGTGTTGGCCCCTTAAAAACTGAAAGTGGGAATATTGTCATTGACAATGGGAAAATGGCGGACATGTTGAACAATTACTTTGCGTCAGTATTTACAGTAGAAAAAGAGGATAGCATGCCGGAAATCCCAAGAAAACTAATATTGAATCGGGGATAGGGACTCGATAAAATTAACATAAGTAAAGCAACAGTAATGAAGAAAATAATAGCACTAAAGAGTGACAAATCCCCAAGACCAGATGGTTTCCATCCCAGGGTTTTAGAGGAAGTAGGTGAGCACATTGCAGATGCCCTAACTACAATCTTTCAAAGTTCTCTAGATTCAGGGACTGTCCCTCTAGATTGGAAAATTGCACATATCACTCCACTTTTTAAGAAAGGAGAGAGAGGGAAATCGGGAAATTATAGACCAGTTTGCCTAACATCTGTTGTGGGGAAAATGCTGGAGTCTATAATTAAGGATAGGGTGACTGAACACCGAGAATTTTCAGTTAATCAGAGAGAGCCAGCATGGATTTGTGAAAGGTAGGTCGTACCTGACAAACCTGATTGAATTTTTTGAAGAGGTGACTAAAGTAGTGGACAGGGGAATGTCAACGGATGTTATTTATATGGACTTCCAGAAGGCATTTGATAAGGTCCCACATAAGAGACTGTTAGCTAAGATAGAAGCCCATGGAATAGAGGGAAAAGTACAGACTTGGTTAGGAAGTTGGCTGAGCGAAAGGCGACAGAGAGTTGGGATAATGGGTAGGTACTCACATTGGCAGGATGTGACTAGTGGAGTCCCGCAGGGATCTGTCTTGGGGCCTCAATTATTCACAATATTTATTAATGACTTAGGTGAAGGCATAGAAAGTCTCATATCCAAGTTTGCCAATGACACAAAGATCGGTGGCATTGTAAGCAGTGTAGATGAAAACATAAAATTACAAAGCGATATTGATAGATTAGGTGAATGGGCAAAACTGTGGCAAATGGAATTCAATGTCGACAAATGTGAGGTCATCCACTTTGGATCAAAAAAGGATAGAACAGGGTACTTTCTAAATGGTAAAAAGTTAAAAACAGTGGATGTCCAAAGGGACTTCGGGGTTCAGGTACATAGATCATTGAAGTGTCATGAACAGGTGCAGAAAATAATCAAGAAGGCTAATGGAATGCTAGCCTTTATATCTAGAGGACTGGAGTACAAGGGGGCAGAAGTTATGCTGCAGCTATACAAAACCCTGGTTAGACCACACCTGCAGTACTGTGAGCAGTTCTGGACACCGCACCTTCGGAAGGACATATTGGCCTTGGAGAGAGTGCAGCGCAGGTTTGCTAGAATGATACCCAGACTTCAAGGGTTAAGTTACGAGAAGACATTACACAAATTGGGGTTGTATTCTCTGGAGTTTCGAAGGTTAAGGGGTGATCTGATCGAAGTTTAAAAGATATTAAGGGGAACAGATAGGGTGGATAGAGAGAAACTATTTCCGCTGGTTGGGGATTCTAGGAGTAGGGGGCACAGTCTAAAAATTAGAGCCAGACCTTTCAGGGGTGAGATTAGAAAACATTTCTACACAAAGGGTTGTAGAAGTTTGGAACCCCCTTCCGCAAACGGCAATCGATACTAGCTCAATTGCTAAATTTAAAGCCGAGATGGATAGCTTTTTGGCAACCAAAGGTATTAAGGGATATGGGCCAAAGGCAGGTATATGGAGTTAGATCACAGATCAGCCATAATCTTATCAAATGGCGGAGCAGGCACGAGGGGCTGAATGGCCTACTCCTGTTCCTATGTTCCTATATTGTTCCAAGGCATGTTATAAAGAGACTGTACTTTACTAAATGTCACAACTGATCACAGTCGGTGTTGAACACAAGCTGACACTCTATCACAAATAGAAATGCAATTGAACTGCACGGCATGAGTACCATTAACTTCCAGTCCAGGCTGACAGCAGAGGGCCAGAGCCTCTTGCATGAGACTGGACTGCAATGAGTACAAAGCGATTGTACAAAGGTCACAAAATTAAGAGACTCGAGGCTCCAGAAGGTGAGGAATGAAGAATAGTGAAGGAGCTTCCCTAACAGCTGAACCTTGACGCTCCTGCAAGGTTCTGTCCCACAATGTACTATCTATTACTGCACGGACTTTACCTGCTTGAATTGAGCTTGAGGGGTGTTCTTTGAGCAGCTATTGTTGCAGTGCAGAGTGCAGCTCCAGTCGATGGAGGGGCGAATCACCAATACAAAGAAGTACTTTTCTGCCGGGCGGCTAGCAGCAGTACCCAGGAAATCGATCCTCGGTTCCAGGAAACTCCTGGAAAATCCGGGAGGATGGCAACCCGAACCCATACGAACGGAAGCCCTTTTTATCTTTGAGCTCCGATCACATTGACTGTGCCTGTACACCTTCCTTGCCTACATCAACACTCTCTATAGCACGAGTTCACTATTTTACCAATATTGCCCCTCCGCCTCCTATCTTACCTTTTCTAAACCTCTAAATCTATTATATCCCAATATGTTTATTTTCCATTCTTGTCCAGCTACATTCATTTCAGCCTTTTCCTCGTTTATATCTAGTCCAGTTGATGTTATTCCTCCAGGACCCTCTTAGCAAACAGTTTTTTTCATGACTATTATCCTCATAGAATCATAGAAAGTTACGGCACCGAAGGAGGTCATTCAGCCCATTGTGTCTGTGCGGGCCGAAAAAGAGACATCCCGCTTAATCCCACTTTCCAGCACTTGGTCCGTATCCCTGTAGGTTACCGCACTTCAGGTGCACAGCCAAGTACTTTTTAAATGAGTTGAGGGTTTCTGCTCTACCACCCTTTCAGGCAGTGAGTTCCAGACCCCCACCACCCTCTGGGTGAAAAAATTCTCATCAGCTCCCCTCTAATCCTTCTACCTATTACTTTAAATCTATGCCCCTGGTTATTAACCTCTCTGCTAAGGGAAATAGGTCCTCCCTATCCACTATCTAGGCCCTTCATAACTTTACATACCTCAATTAAATCTCCCCTCAGCCTCCTTTGTTCCAAAGAAAACAACCCCATCCTATCCAATCTTTTCTCATAGCTAAAATTCTCCAGCCCTGGCAACATCCTCGTAAATCTCCTTTGTACTCTCTCTAGTGCAATCACATCTTTCCTGTAATGTGGTGACCAGAACTGTATTCAGTACTCAAGCTGTGGCCTAACCAATGTTTTTTTTTTAACAGTTCTCGCATAACCTCCCCGCTCTTATATTCTATGCCTCGGCTAATAAAGGAAAGTATCCCAGATGCCTTTTTAGCCACCTTATCTACCTTCAGGGATCTGTGGACATGCACTCCAAGGTCCCTTTGTTCCTCTACACCTCTCAGGATCCTCCCATTTATTGTGTATTCCCTTGCCTTGTTTGCCCTCCCCAAATGCATTACCTCACACTTCTCTGGATTGAATTCCATTTACCACTTTTCTGCCCACCTGACCAGTCCATTGATAGCTTCCTGCTTTCCTCCTCACTCTCAACCACACGGCCAATTTTTGTATCATCTGCAAACTTCTTGATCAAGCCCCCGACATTCAAGTCCAAATCATTAATATATACCACAAAAAGCAAGGGACCTAGCCCTGCGGAACCCCACTGGAAACAGCCTTCCAGTCACAAAAACACCCGTCAACCATTACCCTTTGCTTCCTGCCACTGAACCAATTTTGAATTCAACTAGCCACTTTCCTTTGGATCCGATGGGCTTTTACTTTTTTGACCAGTCTGCCATGTGGGACCTTGTCATATGCCTTACTAAAATCCATGTACGCTACACCAAATCCATGTACACTACACTACACATCGACCCTCATTGTTACCTCCTCAAAAAATTCAATCAAGTTAGTCAGACACAACCTTCCCTTAACAAATCCATGCTGACCGTCCTTGATCTACAGACCACGCCTGTAGACAGGGAGGATTGGAAAATGATGGTCAGAGCCTTTGCTGTTCCCTCCCTTGCTTCTCTTAAAAGCCTGGGATACATTTCATCCGGGCCTGGCGATTTATCTACTTTCAAAGATGCTAAACCCTCTTTAATACTTCCTCTCTCACTATGTTTATCCCATCCAATATTTCACACTCCTCCTCAACTACAATCTCTGCATCGTCCCCCTCTTTTGTGAAGACAGACGCAAAGTATTCATTAAGAACCATACCCACATCTTCCCCCTCCACACATAGGTTACCTTTTTGGTCTCTACTAGGCCCTACTCTTTCCTTAGTTATCCTCTTGCTCTTTATGTATTTATAAAACATTTTTGGGTTTTCCTTAATTTTACGTGCCAGTATTTTTTCATGCCCTCTCTTTGCTTTCCTAATTTCCTTTTTAGTTTCACCCCTGCACTTTCTATACTCCTCTAGGCTTTCTGCAGTATTGAGCTCTTGGTGTCTGACATAAGCTTCTCTTTTTTGCCTTATCTTACCCTGTATGCTCCTTGTCATCCAGGGGGCTCTAGATTTGGCAGTCCCACCCTTTTTCTTTGTGGGAACATGTTTACTCTGAACCCCTTGAATGCCTCCCACTACTCAGCCACTTCAAGTCACTGTTTCCAGTCTACTTTTGCTAAATCACTTCTCAGCTTTGTAAAATTGGCCTTTCCCCAATTTAGAACTTTTATAGGAACATAGGAACAGGAGTAGGCCATTCAGAACCTTGTGCCTGCTCCGCCATTTGATAAGATCATGGCTGATCAGTGAGCTAACTCCATATACCTGCCTTTGGCCCATATCCCTTAATACCTTTGGTTGCCAAAAAGCTATCCATCTCAGATTTAAATTTAGCAATTGAGCTGGTATCAATTGCTGTTTGCGGAAGAGAGTTCCAAACTTCTACAACCCTTTGTGTGTCGAAATGTTTTCTAATCTCACTCCTGAAAGGTCTGGCTCTAATTTTTAGACTGTGCCCCCTACTCCTAAAATCCCCAACCAGCGGAAATAGTTTCTCTCTATCCACCCTATCTGTTCCCCTTAATATCTTATAAACTTCGATCAGATCACCCCTTAACCTTCGAAACGCTAGAGAATACAACCCCAATTTGTGTAATCTCTCCTCGTAACTTAACCCTTGAAGTCCGGGTATCATTCTAGTAAACCTACGCTGCACTCCCTCCAAGGCCAATGTGTCCTTCCGAAGGTGCGGTGCCCAGAACTGCTCACAGTACTGCAGGTGCAGTCTAACCAGGGTTTTGTATAGCTGCAGCATAACTTCTGCCCCCTTGTACTCTAGTCCTCGAGATATAAAGGCCAACATTCCATTTGCCTTCTTGATTATTTTCTGCACCTGTTCATGATACTTCAATGATCTATGTACCTGAACCCCTAAATCCCTTATACTCCTTTTACTCCTGTTTTTTGTCCTTTTCCATAACTATACTAAATGTAACTGAGTTATAATCACTACCACCAAAATGCTCTCCCACTGATATTCCTTCCACCTGCCCAGCTTCATTCTCTAGAACTAAATCCAGAACTGCCCCCCCCCCCCACTTCTTGGGCTTGCTACGTACTGGCTAAAAAAGTTCTCCTGAATGCAATTTAACAACTCTGCACCCTCTATACCTTTTGCACTGATTGTATCCCAATTAATATTAGGGTAGTTGAAATCTCCTACTCTTACTGCCCTATTTTTGTTGCACTTCTCAGAAATTTGCCTACATATTTGATCCATTTCTCCTTTCTCTAATAGCGGATACTGGTTGGTTTAAATTTCCCAGACCTCCCCCCACTCTCCCGAGTTTAAATACCTCATCACTTCCCTATTTAACCGTTTTGCCAGTACATCAGTGCTGGCGGAATACCTCCATCTGTCCTAGGAATGGTACCAATGCCCAAAATAGAATCTCTCTTCCTGACATCACTTCTTTAGCCATGGATTTGATCTCCCGAATTCCCCTCTCCTTCCCTATTTCAGCACATGGCTGGGGAAGTAATCCTGAGGTTACCTGTCATGAAGTCCGGCTCCTAAACATGTTTCCCAATCTAAATTAATGCAGGGCTTCAGGCCTGCCTTTACCAACATCACTGGTCTCCACATGGACCAGGTTAACTGGCAGGTCTCCCTCCCAGTGCACAGTCTTCTCCAGTCTGTGTGATATACCCATTACCCAACACTTGGAAGGCAACAAAGCATATCTGAGACTGTCAGTCTGAACTGTAAAAGATGTTGTCAGCCCCTCTAACAATTGAATCCCACTCTCACTACTGCATTTCTAGCTGTGTTGCTAATCTCCGCCATGCGCCACTCCTTGCTTGTTGGGCCCATTCATGGTCCTGCCCAGAATCTGCACTTTTCCCACAGGAAGCTGAAGCTTTAAATGTCTGAAAGCAGCAGTAAGTCCTGTTCTAATCTTTCCTTTCTGCCGTTCCCCACTGTCACCCATCTTTCCTCCTCCACTGAAAGTCGCACTTTCTAATCAGCCAGAGAGAGGCTGTGGATTTCCAGGTTGATATATAAACACAAATGATTTGTAAGAGCCAGTTAAAAAGAAAGAGGCTGACCTCTGGGGTACATCACTTCCAACCCTTCTCCAATTTAAGAAACACCCATTTTGTTTTGTTTCCTATCCATGTTGCTACATTTCCTCTTGTACTGCATGCCTGTGAGGCACCTTATTGGACATTTTCTGAAAATACATATACTCTACATCTACAGTATTCCCTTTATCCATTCGGTCACTTCTTCAAAAATCTCTATTAGATTATCAAACATAACTTGCCTTTAACAAATACCTGTTGGCTGTCCTTGGTTAACCCGTGCCTTCCTCAATGCTCACTAATTGTGTATTCTGATCTGATTGTTTCCCCACTCTTGAGCTGCACTGAGAAGGTGATGGCGGCAGGCCACTGTAAGGTGGGACTGGAGTCACTGTAGGGGTGGCAGATTCCACTCGTGGAAGATGGGTTTTTACAGCAAAACAGCCGCTTTTTGGTGCTAGGTCCAAAATAATTTTATCAACAAATTACTGAATTTAATTTCCCAATTGGCAAGGACTGGATTACTGATTCCATATAGTAATCACTACACTACTTGTGCTTCGCGGGCTGGGACTGTCCTTTTGATGGCGCTGTGATGTTTGTTGGGTTATTTTTTCATTGCTAACTGGAGACATTTGTTCCCCTCCCGCCCCCATTAGAAATATGAATTATCACAAAGTCCCGCTATTTGACAGAATTTGCAGTAAAAGTTAGAAGTCACTGCGGAGCTACGTCGCCAAGATACTCTCCCGGAACTGGAGAAATGAGAGATCCATAGAAAGAAAAGTTAAGGCAGGAGCTCCGAACAGGGACCTCAGACAAGAGTCTCATTCCCTGAATAAGTCATACCCGATCCTTTAAAAACGAGCGAGATTGGCGTGGACAGCCCACATTGTGAAAAATCAGTCACCCCAACACCTGTTGAGATGGGGTTACTGGAGTTCCGTGAGTTGGTTATTTCATCCCTTCACTTTAAACAGACAAGAAATGGGCACCAGCCCCAATAATCAAACCGACCCGAGAAACAGTCTGGGAACAGGACTGAAGCCGGCTCTAGGAACGGAGTCTAAAGATTTAAACCGACACTAGTGCAATCAGTGAGCCGGCGGTCCCGGCTCCCTCTCCTTTCAGTTTATACTCTTTTGAGTGGTGCCCTTGGGGGTTGGACCGGTCCCGGGCCGGTGCCGGGGGTTGGACCGGTCCCGGGCCGGTGCCGGGGGTTGGACCGGTCCCGGGCCGGTGCCGGGGGTTGGACCGGTCCCGGGCCGGTGCCGGGGGTTGGACCGGTCCCGGGCCGGTGCCGGGGGTTGGACCGGTCCCGGGCCGGTGCCGGGGGTTGGACCGGTCCCGGGCCGGTGCCGGGGGTTGGACCGGTCCCGGGCCGGTGCCGGGGGTTGGACCGGTCCCGGGCCGGTGCCGGGGGTTGGACCGGTCCCGGGCCGGTGCCGGGGGTTGGACCGGTCCCGGGCCGGTGCCGGGGGTTGGACCGGTCCCGGGCCGGTGCCGGGGGTTGGACCGGTCCCGGGCCGGTGCCGGGGGTTGGACCGGTCCCGGGCCGGTGCCGGGGGTTGGACCGGTCCCGGGCCGGTGCCGGGGGTTGGACCGGTCCCGGGCCGGTGCCGGGGGTTGGACCGGTCCCGGGCCGGTGCCGGGGGTTGGACCGGTCCCGGGTCTCTCCGCTCCTTACCTGTCCAGGGCGATGGCTGTCATTGAGTAGATGCTGGCGAACACGGCAGTGATGGGCAGCAAGTTCTGGAAGCGGCAGTAGTGGAGGCCGAAGTACCAGTCATTGTGCACGGCGTAGATGAAGTTGAAGGCGGTGTTAAAGGCGGCCATGGAGGCGTCTGCCACGGCCAAGTTGACCAGAAAGTAGTTGGTGACGGTCCGCATCCGCCGATGGGCCAGGATGATCCAGACCACGATCACATTGCCGCACACAGCGGTCAGCACGATAACCGAGTAAGCGATAGCCCAGAGACACACCTGCCAGGCCGGCTGGGCGAACACATTGCCCAGGGTCCCATTGGCACTGGACACGGTCTCATTCAGCTCGGCCCCCTCCGCGCTGCTCATTTCCAACAAGGGCACTCGGACCCGTCCCTCCCCAACTCAATCTCAGGGTGCGGACTGGGGAGTATGTGTAGAGCAGGAACCCCAGCTCACTCACTCTCCCCCCACCACCCAGCTCACTCACTCTCCCCCCAGCTCACTCTCTCTCCCCCCACCACCCAGCTCACTCACTCTCCCCCCACCACCCAGCTCACTCACTCTCCCCCCACCACCCAGCTCACTCACTCTCCCCCCAGCTCACTCACTCTCCCCCCACCACCCAGCTCACTCTCTCTCCCCCCGACACCCAGCTCACTCTCTCTCCCCCCGACACCCAGCTCACTCTCTCTCCCCCCGACACCCAGCTCACTCTCTCTCCCCCCGACACCCAGCTCACTCTCTCTCCCCCCGACACCCAGCTCACTCTCTCTCCCCCCGACACCCAGCTCACTCTCTCTCCCCCGACACCCAGCTCACTCTCTCTCCCCCGACACCCAGCTCACTCACTCTCCCCCCGACACCCAGCTCACTCTCTCTCCCCCCGACACCCAGCTCACTCACTCTCCCCCCGACACCCAGCTCACTCACTCTCCCCCCGACACCCAGCTCACTCACTCTCCCCCCGACACCCAGCTCACTCACTCTCCCCCCGACACCCAGCTCACTCACTCTCCCCCCGACACCCAGCTCACTCACTCTCCCCCCACCACCCAGCTCACTCACTCTCCCCCCACCACCCAGCTCACTCACTCTCCCCCCACCACCCAGCTCACTCTCTCTCCCCCCGACACTCTCCCCCCAGCTCACTCACTCTCCCCCCACCACCCAGCTCACTCTCTCTCCCCCCGACACTCTCCCCCCAGCTCACTCTCTCTCCCCCCACCACCCAGCTCACTCTCTCTCCCCCCGACACTCTCCCCCCAGCTCACTCTCTCTCCCCCCACCACCCAGCTCACTCTCTCTCCCCCCGACACTCTCCCCCCAGCTCACTCTCTCTCCCCCCACCACCCAGCTCACTCTCTCTCCCCCCGACACTCTCCCCCCAGCTCACTCTCTCTCCCCCCACCACCCAGCTCACTCTCTCTCCCCCCGACACTCTCCCCCCAGCTCACTCTCTCTCCCCCCACCACCCAGCTCACTCTCTCTCCCCCCGACACTCTCCCCCCAGCTCACTCTCTCTCCCCCCACCACCCAGCTCACTCACTCTCCCCCCACCACCCAGCTCACTCTCTCTCCCCCCGACACTCTCCCCCCAGCTCACTCTCTCTCCCCCCACCACCCAGCTCACTCTCTCTCCCCCCGACACTCTCCCCCCAGCTCACTCTCTCTCCCCCCACCACCCAGCTCACTCTCTCTCCCCCCGACACTCTCCCCCCAGCTCACTCTCTCTCCCCCCACCACCCAGCTCACTCACTCTTCCCCCCACCACCCAGCTCACTCTCTCTCCCCCCGACACTCTCCCCCCAGCTCACTCACTCTCCCCCCACCACCCAGCTCACTCACTCTCCCCCCACCACCCAGCTCACTCACTCTCCCCCCACCACCCAGCTCACTCACTCTCCCCCCGCCACCCAGCTCACTCACTCTCCCCCCGTCACTCTCCCCCCAGCTCACTCTCTCTCCCCCCGACACTCTCCCCCCAGCTCACTCTCCCAACAGTCGAGACACCCAGCTCACTCTCCCCCCAACACTCGAGAGACCCTGGTCACTCTCCCAACAGTCGAGAGACCCAGCTCACTCACTCTCCCCCCGCCACCCAGCTCACTCTCTCACCCCCCGTCACTCTCCCCCCGACACTCGAGAGACTTTGGTCACTCTCCCAACAGTCGAGAGACCCTGGTCACGGACAACCCTCTCCCCAAGTGCCCAACTCACCGCCCCAACAATTGAAAAGACTGAAGTCACCGACCCAAACACTTCCACAAATTTGGAAATGTTTGTAAGCAGCGGTCACGATTGATGGAAGTAATGGGGTGCAGGAAATATCCGGTATTGTTTACAAGTGCAGCCAGCAAGAGCCGTACTATATCTACACCCGAGGGGTGGAGCTATGAGCTCCGTGACATTCCTGAGAGGTGGAGACTTTGAAGGAACGAATCTTGTAAAACACCACATCATAGACATCGCTAATAACCCGGTACAGCCCTTGTGTGGGTCTGATCAGCCCGCAATCACTTGGCGAGCATGTGCTATACTGTTCCTTGGGTCAGTACATTCTCACACTGTCCAGTCCCAGGCTTTTCTCTTTGTTATTACGTTCCATTTCTCCGTAACAAATTTTCCCTATTTGCAGAAACCAGTATCGAACACACATCAAAGGGCAATTACACCATGTACGGCAACATTGGCCACATTTCCACAAACCTGGTTCTGAAAGCAACTGGTTAAGAACATAAGAAACTGGAGCAGGAATCCGATCATGGCTGATCTTCAACCTCAACTCCACTTTCCCGTCAGATCCCCATATCCCTTAATTCCCCTAGAGTCCAAAAATCTATCTATCTCAGCCTCAAACATATTCAAGACTGAGCATCCGCAGACCTCTGGGGTAGAGAATTCCAAAGATTCACAACCCTCTGAGTGAAGAAATTCCTCCTCATCTCGGTCTTAAATGGCCGACCCCTTATCCTGAGACTATGCCCCCTAGTTCTAGACTCTCCAGCCAGGGGAAACAATCTCTCAGCATCTACCCTGTCAAACCCCCTAATAATCTTATATGTTTCAATGAGATCACCTCTCATTCTTCTAAACTCCAGAGAGTATAGGCCCATTCTACTCAATCTCTCCTCACAGGACAACCCTCTCATCCCAAGAATTAATCTAGTGAACTTCACTGTACCGCCTCTAAGGCAAGTATATCCTTCCTTAGATAAGGAGACCAGAACTGTACACAGTACTCCTGGTGAGGTCTCATTAAAGCCCTGTACAATTGTAGTAAGACTTCCTTTCTCTTGTACTCCAACCCCCCTTGCAATAAAGACCAACATGCCATTTGTTTTCCTAATTGCTTGCTGTACCTGCATACTAACTTTTTGTGTTTCTTATATGAGGACACCCAAGTGTCTTTGAACACCAACATTTTATCGTTTCTCACCATTTAAAAAATATTCTGTTTTTCTAGTCTTCCTACCTCACATTTCCCCTCATTATACTCCATCTGCCATCTTCTTGCCCACTCAATTAATCTGCCTATATCCCTTTGCAGGCTCTTTGTGTCCTCCTCACAGCTTACTTTCCCATCTAGCTTTGTATCGTCGGCAAACTTGGATACATTACACTCAGTCCCTTCATCTAAGTCATTAATATAGATTGTAAATAGCTGAGGCCCAAGCACTGATCCTTGCGGCACTCCACTAGTTACAGCCTGCCAACCTGAGAATGACCCATTTATTCGTACTCTGTTTTCTGTCCTTTAACCAATCCTCTATCCATGCTAATATATTACCCCCAACCCCATGAGCCCTTACCTTGTGTAACAACCTTTTATGTGGGACCACATATACGACATCCACTGGTTCCCCTTCATCTATCCTGCTAGTTACAACCTCAAAAAACTCCACTAGATTAGTCAAACACAATTTCCCTTTCATAAAACCATGTCGAATCTGCCTAAACATATTATGATTTTCTAAGTGCCCTGTTACCACTCCCTTAATAATGGATTCCGGCATTTTCCTGACGACTGATGTCAGGCTAACTGGCCTGCAGCTCCTGTTTTCTCTCTGCCTCCTTTCTTGACCAGTTTGATCATAGCGATGAATTTCATTTGGTTACAAAATATTTCATTCCCGAGGGTTTTCCCCTCAATCCAAAGTGGAACTTATTAAGGATACTTATAATCGTCCCCCAGTTTAAATTAAATAATAAACATCAATGTGAAGGAATAACACAAATAAAGTTTTTAAAAAATTAAATTCTTAATGTAAAGGATTCCAGAATGAAAACATAGGGACAGCGATAGGATGCATCTAAACCACAGTTTGCCTGCCCTGGGAGTGTTTGATGGAACAGTGCACAGCGAGCTTTACTTTGTGTTTAACCTGTAGAGGGAGCTTTACTCTGTATCTGAAGAGGTGCTGTGCCTACCCTGGGAGTGTTTGATGGGACAGTGTAGAGGGAACTTTACTCTGTATCTAACCCGTGCTGTACCTGCCCTGGGAGTGTTTGATGGGACAGTGTAGAGGGAGCTTTACTCTGTATCTAACCCGTGCTGTACCTGCCCTGGGAGTGTTTGATGGGACAGTGTAGAGGGAACTTTACTCTGTATCTAACCCGTGCTGTACCTGCCCTGGGAGTGTTTGATGGGACAGTGTAGAGGGAACTTTACTCTGTATCTAACCCGTGCTGTACCTGCCCTGGGAGTGTTTGATGGGACAGTGTAGAGGGAGCTTTACTCTGTATCTAACTCGCACTGTAGCTGCCCTGGGAGTGTTTGATTGGACAGTGTAGAGGGAGCTTTACTCTGTATCTAACCTGCACTGTAGCTGCCCTGGGAGTGTTTGATGGAAGAGTGCAGAGGGAGCATCGCAGAAGAAACAAAAGATGTGTCCAGCGGAGGTGTAAACGGTTACAGCAGAATAGCAGAGGGGGGAAGAGATGCATGGAAAATCTGGCAAAATGGAGAGTGTTGTCGTGGCCCAAGAATGTGGCGGAAGAAAGGCAAGTAGACCCCAGGGGTACCGATAGAGGATCCCCACCCCAGAGTAACTTCAGATCTTAACCACTGCTCTCATTTTCTCTTGGGCAGCAGGTGCAGCTAATGGTGGATGGCTGCACCAGAGCCACTGGGAGTGGAGGAGGTGTGGGCTGGGGATTCCCTATTGGTACACGGCCCAGGGGGAGTGGAGGAGGTGTGGGCTGGTGTTTGGGCTGGGGATTCCCTATCGGTACACGGCCCGGGGGGAGTGGAGGAGGTGTGGGCTGGGGATTCCCTATCGTTACACGGCCCGGGGGAGTGGAGGAGGTGTGGGCTGGTGTTTGGGCTGGGGATTCCCTATCGGTACACGGCCCGGGGGGAGTGGAGGAGGTGTGGGCTGGGGATTCCCTATCGTTACACGGCCCGGGGGGAGTGGAGGAGGTGTGGGCTGGGGATTCCCTATTGGGACACGGCCCGGGGGGAGTGGAGGAGGTGTGGGCTGGTGTTTGGGGTGGGGATTCCCTATCGGTACACGGCCCGGGGGGAGTGGAGGAGGTGTGGGCTGGTGTTTGGGGTGGGGATTCCCTATGCGGTCGTTGGGGACACATTCCAGGTCCCTTTTGCCAGATTTTCCATGCTTCCCTCCCCCTCTGCTATTCTGCTGTAACATTTACACCTTCTCTGGACCCATCTTTTGTTTCTTTACTTGTCCCATTACCACCCCACTTTGTCACTCCTGCCTTCCACCCTTTGTTCTTTCCCCCTTTTCCCTGGCTCTGTACCTGCTTAAAACTGTTAATCTCTAACACCTTCCAGTTCTGATCAAAGGGCCTTGACCTGAAATGTTAACTCTGTTTCTCTCTCCAAAGATGCTGCCTGACTTGCTGAGTATTTCCAGCACTTTATTTTTGTTTCCTCTGTATCTAACCTGTTTGATCATTACATCCTCTGACTTATATTCTACCTTATTGGCTTTGTAATTCATCATCCTATTGGCTTTGTTGACAGGTCTCGTTCAGCTGTGCTTTCAGCAATTTCAACACTGTTATAAAGTATTTGTATCATTTATGTTTCCTTCCTACGTGCAATACTTGCCTTCATTAAATTTCACCTGAATTTGTTCTGCCCACTTAAATGTTTTGTCCAAATCATACTATATAATTTCAGCCTTTTCTGATGCCACTGCCCCTAGCAGTTTGGTATCATGAACAAAACTGACCATTTTGCATTGAGGTTCTGAACCCAGGTCATTGATGTAAATTGGAACCAGCAGTGGTCCCGGCGCTGAGCCCTGGGGCACCCCAATCGATACTGCTCCCCTCCTTGACATAACTCCTCTATTGAGTACTCATTGTTTCCTACTCTTTGTCCTGTTTCTTGTCCATTCCCAGAGTTTACCCTGAGTCCCCATAGCTTTGAGTTTGATTTTCTTATGGAACTTCATCAAAAGGCTTTTTGGAAAGCAAGGTGTACCACACCTGGTGTTGTCAATTCAAGGAGTGTTGTCAATTCAAGGAGTTTGGACAGGCAGAATCTTCCCCTAGTCATTAATATAGAATCATGGAAAGGTTACAGCATGGAAGGAGGCCATTCGGCCCATCGAGTCCACGCCAGCCCGATGCAAGAGCAATCCAGCTAGTCCCACTCCCCGCCCTTGCCCCGTAGCCCTGCAAATTTTTTCCTTTCAAGTACTTATCCAGTTCCCTTTTGAAAGCCATGATTGAATCTGCCTCCACTACCCCCCTGGCAGTGCATTCCAGATGCTAACCACTCGCTGCGTAAAAAAGATTTTCATGTCATCTTTGGTTCTTTTGCCAATCACCTTAAATCCATGCCCTCTGATTCTCGACCCTTCCACTAATGGGAACAGTTTCTCTCTCTCTGTCTAGATCCTTCATGATTTTGAATACTTCTATCAAATCTCCTCTCAACCATCTCTGTTTCAAGAAGAACAACTCCAGCTTCTACAGTCTATCTACGTAACTAAAGTCCCTCATCCCCGGAATCATTCAACCCTCTCTAAGACTTCACATCTTTCCTAAAGTGCGGTGCCCAGAACTGGACACAATACTCCAATTGTGGTCGAACCAGTATTTTATAAAGGTTCATCATGACTTTCATACTTGTGTACTCTATGCCTCTATTTATAATGCCCAGGATCCCATATGCTTTTTTAACCGCTTTCTCAACCTACCCTGCCACCTTCAATGATTTGTGCACATAAACCCCCAGATTTCTTTCTTCTTATACTCTTTAGAATTATGCCCTCTAGTTTATATTGCCTCTCCTCATTCCCATTGGCAGAATTATGCCCTCTAGTTTATATTGCCTCTCCTCATTCCCGAGGACACAGATTTAAGGTGATTGGCAAAAGAACCAAAGGTGACATGAAGAAAAACTTTTTTACACAGTGATCTGGAATGTGCTGCCTGAAAGGGTGATGGAGGCAGATTCGATCATGGTTTTCAAAAAGGAACTGGATAAATACTTGAAGGGAGAAAATTGGCAGGGCTATGGGAAAGAGCGGGGGAATGGGACTAACTGGATTGCTCTTACAAAGAGCTGGCACGGGCTCGATGGGCTGAATGACCTCCTTCTGTGCTGTAAGCATTCTATGATTCTATGAGAGATGGTGTTGCTGATGGGAGCTCTGCTGCACATTACTCTGCGGTGACCATGCACTTCATGGTGAATTCAGAGTTTGATGCCCTGCGTTAAAGCCCCACACATGTGGGCAGTGCCATTTTCCATAATAGCTGCCATATGCTGAAAGCTCCTGGGCACACTCTCCAATGCCTCCTGCAATCTGCTGCCTTCAGAAACATCTTTCTGTTAAAAGCTCAGCCCCTATGGCCTCCATTCCTGTCCTGTGGCAGCACATAATGGATGAGCTGGAATGCCAGGCAGTACTTGTGCCTACAGCTCACCACAAAATGCCAATGATGCTCAACCCAGTAACGTGGCTCGATTCAGTGCTGCAAGACTTGTGCAGGTGTTAATCCCACTGCATGAGTACCTGAGGGGGTGGGAGGTGCAGAGTGGGATGTTACCAGGGCTGGAGCGCTTCAGCTATGAAGAGAGACTGGGAAGATTGGGTTTGTTTTCCTTGGAGCAGAGGAGGCTGAGGGGGGACATGATTGAGGTGTACAAAATTATGAGGGGCACAGATAGGATGGATACTAAGGAGCTTTTTCCCTTCGTTGAGGGTACTATAACAAGGGGACATAGATTCAAGGTAAAAGGCGGGAGGTTTAGAGGGGATTTGAGAAAGAACTTTTTCACCCAGAGGGTGGTTGGAGTCTGGAACTCACTGTCTGAAAGGGTTGTGGAGGCAGGAACCCTCACAACATTCAAGAAGCATTTGGATGAGCACTTGAAATGCCATAGCATACAAGGCTACGGACCAAATGCTGGAATATGGGATTAGAGTAGACAGGGCTGATGGCCGGCGCGGACACGATGGGCCGAAGGGCCTCTATCCGTGCTGTATAACTCTATGACTCTAAGTAAAATTGGCCCTTAGAAGTTTATCCACAAGCCTGTTTGGCCGATTATTTCCTGCATTATCTATTCCCCTTTCTTGGATACCGTCAGTCCTTCACCACAATTCCCATTTCCAAAGATTTTTTAAAATTCTGGTTAGTTCCTCCCCAGCATCCTTCAGTATTCTGGGAGAGACACCACCTGGGCCTGGGGTTTTTTCTACTTTAGTCCCAGATTTCTATTTGAACACTTCTCTTCAGTCATAGATCTTCCATCCCTCTCAGGTATTCCTACAGTTCCACTCCACCCCCCCGCCCTCAGGTACTCCTACAGACCCACCCCCCCACCCCCTGCCCTCAGGTATTCCTACAGTCCCACTCCCCCACCCTCAGGTACTCCTACAGACCCACCCCCCCACCCCCTGTACTCAGGTATTCCTACAGTCCCACTCCCCCACCCTCAGGAATTCCTACAGACCCACTCCAACCCCCCGCCCTCAGGTACTCCTACAGACCCACTCCCCCACCCCCTGCCCTCAGGTATTCCTGCAGTCCCACTCCCCCACCCTCAGGTATTCCTACAGTCCCACTCCCCCACCCTCAGGTATTCCTACAGACTCACTCCACCCCCCCACCCTCAGGTACTCCTACAGACCCACTCCCCCACCCCCCGCCCTCAGGTATTCCTGCAGTCCCACTCCCCCACCCTCAGGTATTCCTACAGTCCCACTCCCCCACCCTCAGGAATTCCTACAGACCCACTCCAATCCCCCGCCCTCAGGTACTCCTACAGACCCACTCCCCCACCCCCCGCCCTCAGGTATTCCTGCAGTCCCACTCCCCCACCCCCCGCCCTCAGGTATTCCTACAGTCCCACTCCCCCACCCTCAGGTATTCCTACAGACTCACTCCACCCCCCCACCCTCAGGTACTCCTACAGACCCACTCCCCCACCCCCCGCCCTCAGGTATTCCTGCAGTCCCAATCCCCTACCCTCAGGTATTCCTACAGTCCCGCTCCCCCACCCTCAGGTATTCCTACAGTCCCACTCCCCCACCCTCAGGTATTCCTACAGTCCCACTCCCCCACCCTCAGGTACTCCTACAGACCCACTCCCCCACCCCCCGCCCTCAGGTATTCCTACAGTCCCACTCCCCCCTCCGCCCTCAGGTATTCCGACAGACCCACTCCCCCCCTCCTGCCTTCTGGTGCTCCTACAGACCCACTCCCCCCTCAGGTATTCCTACAGTCCCACTCCCCCCCTCCACCCGCAGGTACTCCCACAGACCCACTCCACCCCACCCCCCTCAGGTATTCCTACAGTCCTACTCCACCCCCCCACCCTCAAGTATTCCTACAGTCCTACTCCACCCCCCCGTCAGGTACTCCTACAGACCCACTCCACCCCACCCCCCTCACGTACTCCTACAGTCGCACTCCCCCCCTCCACCCTCAGGTACTCCTACAGTCCCACTCCACAACCCCCACAGGTACTCCTACAGTCCCACTCCACACCCCTCAAGTAATCATACAGTCTCACTCCACCCCCCTCAGGTAATCCTACAGTCCCACTCCACACCCCTCAAGTAATCATACAGTCTCACTCCACCCCCCTCAGGTAATCCTACAGTCCCACTCCACACCCCTCAGGTAATCCAACAGTTCCACTCCACACCCCTCAGGTAATCCTACAGTCCCACTCCACCCCCCTCAGGTAATCCTACAGTCCCACTCCACACACCCTCAGATACTGTTACACTGTTACCTTCATTTGTAAAAACTGAGATGAAACACTTATTTAACATCATACCATCTCATTACTGCAAAATGCTCTACAGCTTGAAGTTGCCCCACCCCCTCTTTGACTATCCTTTTACTCCTGATGTGCTTATAAATCCCACACTATTTTCCTTAGTGCTGACTATCAGCCCAACATTTTATCTTGGTTTCCCTTCTTCCAGTTCCTCCGTCTCCGTCACATCTGTTCTGATGATGCCACCTTCCACACCAGTGCTTTGGAAATGTCTTCCCTTTTCATCAACCGAGGATTCCCCGCCATTGTGATTAACAGGGCCCTCGACCGTGTCAATCCCATTTCCCGCACTTCTCCCCTCCCCCCTTGAACCACAATAGGGTTCCCCTTGTCCTCACCTTCCACCCCACCAGCCTCCACATTCAACGTATCATCCTCCGCCAGTTCAGCCACCTCCAGCGTGATGCCACCACCAAACACGTCTTCCCCTCCCCTTTCAGTATTCCGAAGGGACTGCACCCTCTGCGACACCCTGGTCCACTCTTCCATCAACCCAAACACCCGCTCTCCTCCCCACGGCACCATCCCGTGCAACACCTGCCCTTTCACCTCCTCCCTTCCCACCGCCCAGGGCACGAAACACTCCTTCCAGGTGAAACAGTGATTTACTTGTACTTCTTTCAATTTAGTATACTGTATCCATTGCTCACGATGCGGTTTCCTCTACATTGGGGAGACCAAACGTAGATTGGGTGGCCGCTTTGCTGAACACCTGTGCTCAGGCCACAAGTGTGACACTGACCTGCCCTTCACTTGCCATTTTAATTCCCCATCCCACTCCCACTTTGACCTCTCTGTCCTCGGCCTCCTACACTGTTCTAATGAAGCACAACATAAGCGCGAGGAACAGCACCTCATCTTTTGATTAGGCATTTTACAACCTTCTATACTCAACGTTCATTTCAATAACTTCAGATCATAACCACTTCTCCCATTTTTTCGGACAGCAGGTGCTGGTAATGGTTCTGCTGTTGCCATTTACAGCTCCTCTAGACCCATCTTTTGTTTCTTTACTTGTCCCATTCCCACCCTCCTTGCCTTGCACCATCATTCCTTTTATCATTTAATCACTCCTGCCCTCCGCTCTATTTGTTCTTTCCTCCCCCTTCCCTGGCTCTGTACTTGCTTAAAAACTGTTAAATCTTCAACTTCTTCCAGTTCTGACGAAAGTTCATCAACCTGAAATGTTAACTCTGTTTCTCTCTCCACAGAAGCTGCCTGTCCTGCTGAGTATTCCAGCATTTTCTGTTTTTATTTCAGATTTCCAGCATCCGCAGTATTTTGCTTTTGATTTTATCTTGGACTCCTCTTTTTCTCTTTCTAATATTGTGACCCTAATTGGGTTCCCGTCTCTATTTGCTAAACGTTCTCCTGCCTTCAACTCACTTATTTGTCCTGCTCCATTATCCTGTACTAGGTCCAGCTCTACATCCTTCTTTGTTGAACATACCCTGAAATCCCTGGGTTGGAGCCAGGTGTCGATTGGCCAGAAATTTCTGACCGAACTGATTCACACTGGGTTCTGCTGGAGATTCCGTGGATTTCCAGGACACGGTGAGGAATTACCCACCCTCCCAGTGGCAGACGCTTATAAATTCCATGACTTCGGCCTTCCCATTCCCCGCTTGAGAATATGTGCCACTATTTAAAAGGCACAGTTTGCCGGGACATGTTTAACAAGGTGAAGTACTTTGTTAAAAGGACACAGCTCAACTGAGATTAGTGGTGGAGACTTTTAGGACATATTTTGGGACACTCTGTGGGTACTAGAAAAAAAAAGTTCCACTTTATACTCAGGAAGCCTCCCCTATATGCTGCATTACTCATGGAAAAAACATTTTATTTCAAGAGAAATACTGAGGTAGTATTTGAGGGCTGCAAAACAGGCTTCCCAATGGGAATCCCACTTTACATGATCTGGATGCTAGAGGAGGAGGACAATGGGCTTTGAGACGTTTCACTGCATTAAAGACACTATATAAATGCAAGTTGTTGTTGTTGAGGAAGAGGAGCAGCAGGAGACTGTAAGGAAAGCCAGAGTAATCATTAAGATCCAAAGGAGGGTCAGACTATCCCAGCACTACCCATCCAGCAGGTTCTATAGACCGCAGGCACTTTCCGAGACCTTTCCCAGGAGCCCTGTCTCGGGAGGCGGAGCTTTAATCATGAAGCTTTGGAGCATTGCTTGTTGCTGTAGTCAGATCTGCAAACAAGGTCCACAGCACCGTGGTACAAGAGGCCATTCAAGTGGGGGGAGTAAAACGGAATGTGGTAACAGAAGGGGATAGTATAGTCAGGGGGATAGAGACTGTTCTCTGCAGCCGCGACCGGGAGTCCCGAAGGCTATGTTGCCTGCCTGGTGCCAGGGTTAAGGATATCGCCTCGCGGCTGGGGAAGAACTGGGAGCACGAGGGGGAGGATCCAGTTGTCGTGGTCCATGTAGGAATGAACAACATAGGCAGAACTAGAAATGAGGATCTGCTGAGGGACTTTGATGGGCTAGGGTCCAAATTAATAAGCAGAACCTCAAAGGTAATAATCTCTGGATTACTACCTCAGCCACATGCAAATTAGCATAGGGACAAACAGAGTGTTAAATGCATGGCTCAAGAGTGGTGTGGGAGACAGGGGTTTCGATTCATGGGGCACTGGCACCAGTACTGGGGAAAGAGGGAGCTGTTCCGATGGGACGGGCTCCACTTAAACTGGGCTGGGACCAGTGTCCTGGTGAATTGAATAACTAGGGCGGTAGATAGGGCTTTAAACTAAATATTGGGGGGGGGTCAGGTGAGGGTATATTTATAAATCTAAAGAGAAAAGTCAAGGATGTAGAAGAATGTAGCGATTTGGGTAAAGATAAGCAGAGTGTGTCAGGAAGGGACAGAGAGTTTAACGGTAATAGTGCATCAGTGAACAAGGTCAAATCAGGGAAAAATAGTAAAAAGTTATAATTAAAGGCGCTTTTAGTCTGAATGCACGAAGCATTCATAATAAGATAGATGAGTTAATGGCACAAATAGAGATAAATGGGTTTGATCTAGTAGCCATTACTAAGACATGGTTGCAGGGTGACCAAGGTTGGGAACAAAATATTTCAGGGTACTTGACTTTTTGAAAAGACAGACAAAATGGAAAAGGAGAGGGGTAGCCCTGACAATAAAGGATGACATAAGGACAGTAGTGAGAAAGGATCTTAGCTCGGAAGATCAGGAAGTAGAATCAGTATGGGTGCAGATAAGAAATAACAAGGGGCAGAAAACACTGGTAGGAGTAGTCCATAGGCCCCCTACCAGTTGGACAGAACTAGCTGCGCCTCTAGCCAAGCTGTTCCAGTGCAGCTACAACACTGGCATCTACCCGACAATGCGGAAAATTGCCCAGGTATGTCCTGTCCACAAAAAGCAGGACAAATCCAATCCGGCCAATTACCGCCCCATCAGTCTACTCTCAATCATCAGCAAAGTGATGGAAGGTGTTGTCGACAGTGCTATCAAGCGGCACATACTCACCAATAACCTGCTCACCGATACTCAGTTTGGGTTCTGCCAGGACCACTCGGCTCCAGACCTCATTACAGCCTTGGTCCAAACATGGACAAAAGTGCTGAATTCCAGAGGTGAGGTGAGAGTGACTGCCCTTGACATCAAGGCAGCATTTTACCGAGTGTGGCACCAAGCAGCCTGAGTAAAATTGAAGTCAATGGGAATCAGGGGGAAAACTCTCCAGTGGCTGGAGTCATACGTAGCACAAAGGAAGATGGTAGTGGTTGTTGGAGGCCAATCATCTCAGCCCCAGGGCATTGCTACAGGAGTTCCTCGAGGCAGTGTCCAAGGCCCAACCATCTTCAGCTGCTTCATCAATGACCTTCCCTCCATCATAAGGTCAGAAATGAGGATGTTCGCTGATGATCGCACAGTGTTCAGTTCCATTCGCAACCCCTCAAATAATGAAGCAGTCCGAGCCCGCTTGCAGCAAGACCTGGACAACATCCAGGCTTGGGCTGATAAGTGGCAAGTAACATTCGCGCCAGACAAGTGCCAGGCAATGATCATCTCCAACAAGAGAGAGTCTAACCACCTCCCCTTGACATTCAACGGCATTACCATCGCCGAATCCCCCACCATCAACATCCTGGGGGTCACCATTGACCAGAAACTTAACTGGACCAGCCATATAAATATTGTGGCTACAAGAGCAGGTCAGAGGCTGGGTATTCTGCGGCGAGTGACTCACCTCCTGACTTCCCAAAGCCTTTCCACCATCTACAAGGCACAAGTCAGGAGTGTGATGGAATACTCTCCACTTGCCTGGATGAGTGCAGCTCCAACAACACTCAAGAAGCTTGACACCATCCAGGACAAAGCAGCCCCCTTGATTGGCACCCCTTCCACCACCCTAAACATTCAATCCGTTCACCACCGGCGCAGTGTGGCTGCAGTGTGTACCATCCACAGGATGCACTGCAGCAACTTGCCAAGGCTTTTTCAAAAGCACCTCCCAAACCCGCGACCTCTACCACCTAGAAGGACAAGGGCAGCAGGCACATGGGAACAACACCACCTGCACGTTCCCCTCCAAGTCACACACCATCCCGACTTGGAAATATATCGCCGTTCCTTCATTGTCGCTGGGTCAAAATCCTGGAACTCCCTTCCTAACAGCACTGTGGGAGAACCTTCACCAAACAGACTGCAGCGGTTCAAGAAGGCGGCTCACCACCACCTTCTCAAGGGCAATTAGGGATGGGCAATATATGCTGGCCTTGCCAGCGACGCCCACATCCCATGAACGAATAAAAAAAAATAAGAGGAGCTTGTAACAAAGGTAATGCAATAATCACAGGGGACTTTAATCTTCATATAAACTGGGCAAATCAAATTGGCAAAAGTAGTTTGGAGGATGAGTTCATGGAACGAATAAAAACTCCATGGGAAAAATGATCCATTGTGGCTAACTAAAGAAGTTAAGGATAGTATTAGATTAAAAGAAAAGGCTTGTAATGTTGCCAAGAAGAGTAGTAAGCCTGAGGATGGAGAGAGTTTTAGAAACCTTCAAAGGCTAACCAAAAAATTGATAGAAAGAGAAAATAGAATATGAGAGTAAACTAGAAAGAAATATAAAAACATGTGGCTTATGACATCTCTGAGGAACCCCACCACAGCGTCAATATAACGACAGCCACATCGCTACCAGGTCTACAATTGAGCAGGCTATAGGGCTGCTCAAGATGCGCTTCAGGTGCCTTGATCGTTCTGGGGGAGCACTTCAATACGCGCCACACAGAGTGGGACACATTATGGTCGTCTGTTGTGCCCTGCACAACATGGCACAACAGAGAGGGGTACCGCTGGAGGAGGCCCCATCCACATCTGCCACGATATTGAGGAGGAGGAGGAGGACGAGGAGGAGGAGGCCGAGGAGGAGGAACAACCCATGGGCAGAACATCGGCTCACCTGGCTGCTTGTGAGGCCAGGGAGTCACTGATATGTGAACAGTTCTCCTAACATCAGACTGTGTGAAGAGTCCAGTCCTCATCACCTGGACAGAGGAGTGGCCATACCAGCCCCTCCCTGCCCCCTGCACAAAATAGTCGTGCAACTACACCTACATCCACTGTAGAATGACCCAATGGGTGGCATCAAGTGTGCGTGTTCATGGTGAACCCCATGAAAGGGACCTATTCCACAAGCCAGTCAAGAATGGGCAAGATGTGGCAGTAGTGGAGGACTTGTGTGAAGCCTTGGCAGGCCAGTTGTAAAGTATCTGTCAGCCTGTTTAAGGCAGCAGAATGTTGCTCACCCTGAATCCGAACGGCCGTTGTCAGGGCCTGAATGACTCATTGTTGAGCCGTGCTTGACGCTCGAGGGAGGCTAGCCTTTCCTCCATCGCAGACATTCCCGCACGTACCAGCGACACTATCTCAGAGATGCCTTCACGTCCCTGCGACACTATCTCGGAGATGCCCTCCTGTACCTGTGCCACCATTTCCCTCATGCAGGAGTTGGACTCCTCCATCCTCTGCGCGATTGTGGAGAGTGCGCGTGGCACCTGTTCCAGTACCTCGGCAATGTGCTGCTGCCCCTCGATGACTCTCCTTTTCACAGCTGGCCCCCAGGGTTCAGCATCTGGGTCCAGCTGAGCAGAGCCTGGAGAAGAGTGCTCCCACCGACGCGGACTCTCCACGGCTGCCCCTGCTACCAGGGTCTGCTCGTGCTCACATGTGCGTGGTGATTCACCATGTGCAAGCCCAACTAAGTGAGGACGGGGACCCACCGAGGTGTTTGTATCTGCGCTGGTGGATGGATGGCTCAGATGTGACGATGGACCCTCAGAGGCCGGCAGGTCCTCTGAGGAATCGCCCTCCACGGTCACGGCGCTCGGCCTGCAAGAGAACAGAAAGCAATATTAAGCATGTGGACAGATGTTGAGGTGCTGCAGATGCCAAATGATGCTTAGATCATTCGCTATCATGAGTGCTGAGTGTTAGCTTTCTGTCACCAGCCGCTTGTGCAATCCCAGTCTCGGCATCCGCCACGGACAGGCACTCCAGCATGCGGCTTATCTCCAGTGCCTGCTGCTCCACGTCTGTTAGTGCCACCTGGTGTGGCGGGCCCCCTCTGATCCTTGCCCTCTCCCAGGCGTTCTGGCATCCCTTCTCCTATCAAGGCAAAACACAGAGGCGTGATTGAGTGATGGTTGCATGGTGACCCGCTGCATGCCTTAGTGTGGATGGGGTTGAGCGTGAGGGAGATGCATGGGAGGGTGCGTATGCGACACAGCCATGAGATTGTATGAGGATTGGGTTGCGTGGTAGTGTTCGAATGGGAACTGGGGCGGTGAGTACGTGCAGGCAAGGTGAGGATGTGAGGAGTGATGCGAGAGCTTTGTGGTGGCAGTGCAGAAGGAGTTGTGTGGTGGTGGAGGTGATGTGGAAGATGGAGTGTGGGAGAATGCGTAAGTATACTCACTTTGGCTGACCTGGTTAGGTCATTAAATCTCTTCCTGCACTGCACCCAGGTTCGTGGCACATTGCCGCTGCTGGTGACCTCCTCGGCCACCTCCAGCCAGGCCTTCTTGGTGGTGGAGGGAGGACACTTCCTCCCATCAGATGGGAAAAGGATTTCCCTCCTCCTCCTCACTCCATTGAGCAGAACCTGGAGTGACGAGTCCGAAAACCTTGGGGCAGCCTTTCCTCTGGCCCCTTCCCATGGTTCAAAATTGGTTGTTTGTTGCAGGAGGAGCATTGGTGGCCTGCCCCTTTAAATGGGGCTCCTCCAGCTGACAGCCTATGCTGCGCATGCGCAGTCCGCCCGCTACGCAGCTTTCCAGCGCGAAAGCCGGAAGCACAGGTAAGTGGCTGCAATAAGGCTGCGATTGCATGTGGAACACCCCGATTTCACTGGGCGTGTTACCCACGCGCCCAGTCGACACGTTGCGAACCCGCCGTCCTCCTAATATCGGGCCCATTGTCTCTCCAGGTGCAAGGCCTGGGAGCAGGAAAACGAAATAGCTTTTTTCACAAAGATTTCAAAGGTTATGAGTCACTCCAGGCCACGGGGGTGTGGGGGTCCAGACAAATCATCTGAGTCAATACACTGATCAGTTGTTGGCGGGAGAAAAGGTGATGGGTTTTGAGGATATAAGGAGCCGTTTGGCAACGGTTCCAGGTTCGGCTCGGCTCTCCTCTCCTCTCCTCGGCATCAATCTACAGCGAGTCTCCAGAGTGGGGCTCGACTCCATTCAATGGAACACCGCCAGAAGCTGAGCGCTGCTCTTCCTCCCGCATCAATGGATCTCGACTCAAACTGGAACTTGGATACAGCGTCGGCGGTACGGAACCAGGAGCGAGAGGTGCAGGAAGAAACTGCAAGCAACAACGGGCAATCAGGGTGAGCATATTGCCTGTGCCTACACATCCACAAAACCACTTAGCTGTGTGAGGTGGTGATTGTAAGTCCCAACCAAATCTTAGAGGGCTTTAGTGGTGGTGGGGGGGGGGGCGGCGGGGAGGGGTCCTGCGTTAGTTTATTTCACGGGAGGGTTCCCTTATTAGGCTGTGGTAATTTAGCACAGTAGGGCTTATTAGACAAGCCAGGATTGTACTGTTTACTAGTGTTATTGTTAATCTTATTAAACACAATATGGTTGAGCCTGAAAATGTATGTCCGGGTCTGATCTGTCCTTACAATGCCCATCGTTCCAGAACTTATAATAAGAGGTGTGTTTTCGGTACGCCCGAGAAAACCACTTAGAGAGGATAAAGTAGTGGACAGGGGAATGTCAATGGATGTTATTTATATGGACTTCCAGAAGACATTTGATAAGGTCCCTCATAAGAGACTGTTAGCTAAGATAGAAGCCCATGGAATAGAGGGAAAAGTTCGAACTTGGATAGGAAGTTGGCTGAGCGAAAGGCGACAGAGTAGGGATAATGGGTAGGTTCTCACATTGGCAGGATGTGACTAGTGGAGTCCCGCAGGGATCTGTCTTGGGGCCTCAATTATTCATAATATTTATTAACAACTTAGATGAAGGCATAGAAAGTCTCATATCTAAGTTTGCCGATGACACAAAGATTGGTAGCCATGATGTGGAGATGCCGGTGATGGACTGGGGTTAACAATTGTAAACAATTTTACAACACCAAGTTATAGTCCAACGATTTTATTTTTAATCCCACAAGCTTTCGGGGGCTTTCCCCTTCCTCAGGCGGTGTGGAAAAGACAATTTCGAATCCTTTGCATTTTAAGATCACAGAACAAAGCCTGGTGATTACTGCCCGTTGCCAAGGCAATCACAGTGAGCAGACAGAAAGGTGTCATCTAAAAGGCCACTGAATATACAACCCCCCAAAAAAAGAGAGAGAGAGAGAGATAAGGAAGACAGTCAATGACCCGTTATATTAAAAACAGATAACATTTGTTCGCTGGTGGGGTTACGTGTAGTGTGACATGAACCCAAGATCCCGGTTGAGGCCGTCCTCATGGGTGCGGAACTTGGCTATTAATTTCTGCTCGACGATTTTGCGTTGTCGTGTGTCTCGAAGGCCGCCTTGGAGTACGCTTACCCGAAGGTCGGTGGCTGAATGTCCATGACTGCTGAAGTGTTCCCCGACAGGGAGAGAACCCTCCTGTTTGGCGATTGTTGCGCGGTGTCCGTTCATCCGTTGTCGCAGCGTCTGCATGGTCTCGCCAACGTACCATGCTCTGGGGCATCCTTTCCTGCAACGTATGAGGTAGACAACGTTGGCCGAGTCACAGGAGTATGAACCGTGCACCTGGTGGGTGGTGTCCTCTCGTGTGATGGTGGTATCTGTGTCGATGATCTGGCATGTCTTGCAGAGGTTACCGTGGCAGGGTTGTGTGGTGTCGTGGACGCTGTTCTCCTGAAAACTAGGTAATTTGCTGCGAACGATGGTTTGTTTGAGGTTGGGTGGCTGTTTAAAGGCGAGTAGTGGAGGTGTGGGGATGGCCATGGGGCAAATAACAAGCATCAAATACAATGCTACAAGGTCCTTTAATGCTGCATGTTCATGCAATCACATTACAGATAGAAACAAATTTACATTTATATAGCGCCTTTCATGACCTCAGATCATCCCAAAGTGCTTTACAGCCAATTAAGTCCTTTTGCTGTGTAGTCGCTGTTGTAATGTAGGAAAAAATTTGTACACAGCAAGGTCCCACAAACAGCAATGAGATAAATGACCAAATTATTTGTTTTGGTGGCGTTGGTTGAGGGATAAATGTTGGCTACAACACCAGGAGAACTATTCTGCTCTTGTTCAAATTGTGCCATAGGACCTTTTACAAACATTTGAGAGGGCAGACAGAGCCTCAGTTTAAGAACATAAGAAATAGGAGCAGGAGTCGGCCATACGGCCCCTCGAGCCTGCTCTGCTATTCAATAAGATCATGGCTTATCTTCTACCTCAACTCCACTTTCCCACCTACTCCCATATCCCTCGATTCCCTTAGTGTCCAAATATCCATCAATCTCAGCCTTGAATATACTCAATGACTGAGCATCCACAGCCCTCGAAGTCATCTGAAAGACAGCACCTTCAACAGTACAACATTCCCTTAGTACTGCACTGAAGTGTCAACTTAGTTTATATACTTAAGTTCCTGGAGTGCAGCGTAAATCCATGACCTTCTGGCTCAGAGGCGAGAGTGCGACCACTGGACCAAGGTTAAAGTGCTAGTGTCCTGGCCATTTGGATGTTACACAAAGTCTTCCATATCCGTGGTTCCATCATGAACAGCAACAACAACAACTTGCATTTATATAGCACCTTTAATGTAGTAAAACATCCCAAGACGCTTCACAGCTCAGACAAAAATTGGCACCGATCCAAAGGTGAAGACATTAGGACGTGACCAAAAGCTTGGCTAAAGAGGTGGTTTTTAAGGAGGGTCTTAAAAGGAGGAGAGGTTTAGGGAGGGAACTCCAGAGCTTATAGACTAGAAGTATGAAGGCCCGGCCACCAATTGTGGGGTGAAGGGAGTGGGGTTGGAGAAGAGGCCAGGATTGGAGGAGGGTTGTAGGGAGGGTGGAGGTTACAGAGATAGGGAGGGGCGAGGGCCATGGAGGGATTTGAACACGAGGATGAGAATTTTAAAATCGAGGTGTTGGTGAACTGGGAGCCAATGTAGGTCAGCGAACACAGGGGTGATGGGTGAATGGGATTTGGTGCGAGTCAAGATATGGGCAGCAGAGTTTTGGATAACCTAAGTTTATCAAGGGTGGAAGATGGGAAGCCAGCCAGGAGAGCAATGGAATAGTAGAGTTTGGAGGTAGCAAAAGTATGGATGAGGATTTCAGCAGCAGATGGGCTGAGGCAGGGGCAGAGACGGGCAATGTTATGGAGGTGGAAGTAGGCAGTCTTGGTGATGGAGAAGATCAGCTCAGGGTCAATAGGACGCCACGGTTGCAAACAGTCTGGTTCAGCCTCAGACAGTGACCAGGGAGGGGATGGAATCGGTGGCCAGGGAATGGAATTTGTGGCAGATGTCAAACACAATGGCTTCGGTCTTCCCAATATATTTAATTGGAGGAAATTTCAGCTCATCCAGGACCGGATGTCGGACAAGCAGTCTGACCACACAGGGGCAGTGGAAGGGTCAAGGGATGTGATGGTGAGGTAGAGCTGGGTGTTGTTAGTGTACGTGTGGAACCTGACGTAGTGTTTTCAGATGATGTCATTTATGACTTTGAAAAGGATGGAAATCCATCTTTCGCAGGGATGGAAATTTGATTTTAGAGGTTCAAACATGAAGTTGCGGGAAAGATGGGAACTGATTTGGAAGGCAACAACATGTTCAAGGACTTTGGGGAGGAAATGGAGCTCGGAGGTGGGGCAGTAATTTGCCAGGACAGAGGGGTCAATGGAGGCTTTTTGAGGAAGGTGATGATGATGGCAGATTTGAAAGGGATGAGGACAGTACCTGAGGAGAGGGAGCCATTTACAATATCAGCTAACATGGGGGCCAGGAAGGGAAGTTGGGTGGTCAACAGTTTGGTGGGAATAGGGTCGACTGAGCAGGAGGTGGCTCTCATGGTCAAGTTGAGCTTGGAGAGAGCATGAGGGCAAGGGGAGAGAAACTAGAGAAAAATATTGACTGTGTATTTTTGGGAAGTTATTCTGAAAACATTGCATGTTCACACATTCAAATAAGGTGGTGAAAAGCCATCTGTTGATGGTTATCATCCTTTGGAAAATTGGTAAAATCCTCAGTCCTGCCAAATAATTGCTTCATTGACCTGGTATGTGCAGCACACTGGCTGATCTGGCAGATATCACCTCTGACACCCTGAAAGGAGCCAGCAGTATAGAAGTTCAAGGCAATCGTGACTTTCACTGCCATGCAGAGAGGGCTGTTGATAATCTCAGTAAACCCCCCTTGAACAAAACAAAAAAAGGCAAACATAAAACAATGCAACGAAAGTAATTCTAAACAAATAGCCTAAAAATGGCCAAGAATCAAAGTCAGAAGAATGACACAAATAAATCACCCAGGACAACTTTAAGAAAAGCAGGAAGTGGCTCCTGCTGGCCGTGTACCTGCTGCAGGATGTTTGTATAGTGCAACAATGACAGTGTGCCATTGACATGATGAAACCCTGCCCATAAGTAGATTAAATTAAGGCCTCACATCCTGGAGCAACGCGGCAACAAGTTTTCACCGGCACATGGGAGTAGAGTTCGGAAATAACACATTTTGACACATTCAAATAAGGTGGTTGATGTCCCGGACATTAGGGGGGACACAAATTCTCTCACGTACCTGGTTCCAATTTTATAGCTGGTTGCAGGAAATTCTACACATAACAGGAGGTAGCATGTCAGACAGGGGGTAAACCGCGACTGCTGATGAGTTAAGGGTCTCGAGACTGTGGGAGACAATAGTGAGAGTGAGGGAGGCGAGGTCAGAGGTTTCCTCTAAATTCATGGCTGGCATCATTCTTTGCATTTCATGCTTTTTTTTATTCATTTATGGGATGTGGGCGTCGCTGGCAAGGCCAGCATTTATTGCCCATCCCTAACTGCCCTTGAGAAGGTGGTGGTGAGCCGCCTTCTTGAACCGCTGCAGTCCGTGTAGTGAAGATTCTCCCACAGTGCTGTTAGGAAGGGAGTTCCAGGATTTTGACCCAGCGACGATGAAGGAATGGCGATATATTTCCAAGTCAGGATGGTGTGTGACTTGGAGGGGAACGTGCAGTTGGTGTTGTTCCCATGTGCCTGCTGCCCTTGACTTTCTAGGTGGTAGAGGTCGTGGGTTTCGGAGGTGCTGTCGAACGTTGGCGAGTTGCTGCAGTGCATCCTGTGGATGGTACACATTGCAGCCACGGTGCGCCGATGGTGAAGGGAGTGATGTTTAGGGTGGTGGATAGGGTGCCAATCAAGCGGGCTGCTTTGTCCTGGATGGTGTCGAGCTTCATGGGTGTTGTTGGAGCTGCACTCATCCAGGCAAGTGGAGAGTATTCCATCACACTCCTGACTTGTGCCTTGTAGATGGTGGAAAGGCTTTGGAGAGTCAGGAGGTGAGTCACTCGCCACAGAATACCCAGCCTCTGACCTGCTCTTGTAGCCACAATATTTATATGGCTGGTCCAGTTAAGAGTCTGGTCAATGGTGACCCCCAGGATGTTGATGGTGGGGGATTTGGTGATGGTAATGCCATTGAATGTCAAGGGGAGGTGGTTAGACTCTCTCTTGTTGGAGATGGTCACTGCCTGGCACTTATCTGGCGCGAATGTTACTTGCCACTTATCAGCCCAAGCTTGGATGTTGTCCAGGTCTTGCTGCACGCGGGCACGGACTGCTTCATTATCTGAAGGGTTGCGAATGGAACTGAACACTGTGCAATCATCAGCGAACATCCCCATTTCTGACCTTATGATGGAGGGAAGGTCATTGATGAAGCAGCTGAAGATGGTTGGGCCTAGGACACTGCCCTGAGGAACTCCTGCAGCAATGTCCTGGAGCTGAGATGATTGGCCTCCAACAACCACTACCATCTTCCTTTGTGCTACGTATGACTCCAGCCATTGCAGAGTTTTCCCCGATTCCCATTGACTTCAATTTTACTAGGGCTCCTTGGTACCACACTCTGTCAAATGCTGCCTTGATGTCAAGGGCAGTCACTCTCACCTCACCTCTGGAATTCAGCTCTTTCGTCCATGTTTGGACCAAGGCTGTAATGAGGTCTGGAGCCGAGTGGTCCTGGCGGAACCCAAACTGAGCATCGGTGAGCGGGTTATTGGTAAGTGCCGCTTGATAGCACTGTCGACGACACCTTCCATCTCTTTGCTGATGATTGAGAGTAGACTGATGGGGCGGTAATTGGCCGGATTGGATTTGTCCTGCTTTTTGTGGACAGGACATACCTGGGCAATTTTCCACATTGTCGGGTAGACGCCAGTGTCATAGCTGTACTGGAACAGTTTGGCTAGAGGCGCGGCTAGTTCCGGAGCACAAGTCTTCAGCACTACAGCTGGGATGTTGTCGGGGCCCATAGCCTTTGCTATATCCAGTGCACTCAGCCGTTTCTTGATATCACGTGGAGTGAATCGAATTGGTTGAAGACTGGCTTCTGTGATGGTGGGGATATCAGGAGGAGGCCGAGATGGATCATCCACTTGGCACTTCTGGCTGAAGATGGTTTCAAATGCTTCAGCCTTGTCTTTTGCACTCACATGCTGGACTCCACCATCATTGAGGATGGGGATGTTTACAGAGCCTCCTCCTCCCATTAGTTGTTTAATTGTCCACCACCATTCACGACTGGATGTGGCAGGACTGCAGAGCTTTGATCTGATCCATTGGTTGTGGAATAGCTTAGCTCCGTCTATAGCATGTTGCTTCTGCTGTTTGGTATGCATGTCGTCCTGTGTTATTGCTTCACCAGGTTGGCACCTCATTTTAAGGTACGCCTGGTGCTGCTCCTGGCATGTTCTTCGATACTCCTCATTGAGCCAGGGTTGATCCCCTAGCTTGTTGGTAATGGTAGAGTGAGGAATATGCCGGGCCATGAGGATACAGATTATGCTGGAATACAATTCTGCTGCTGCTGATGGCCCACAGCACCACATGGATGCCCAGTTTTGAGCTGCTGGATCTGTTCCGAATCTATCCCATTTAGCACGATGGTAGTGCCACACAACATGTTGGATGGTGTCCTTATTGCAAAGACGGGACTTTGTCTCCACGAGGACTGTGTAGTGGGCACTCCTACCAATACTGTCATGGACAGATGCATCTGCGGCAGGTCGATTGGTGAGGACGAGGTCAAGTTGGTTTTTCCCTCGTGTTGGCTCGCTCACCACCTGCCACAGGCCCAGTCTGGCAGCTATATCCTTCAGGACTCGGCCAGCTCGGTCAGTAGTGGTGCTACCGAGCCACTCTTGGTGATGTACATTCTGTGCCCTTGCTACCCTCAGTACTTCCTCCAAGTGGTGCTCAACATGGAGGAGGACTGATTCATCAGCTGAGGGAGGACAGTAGGTGGTAATCAGCAGAAGGTCTCCTTGCCCATATTTGACCTGGTGCCATGAGATTTCATGGGGTCCGGAGTCAATATTGAGGGCTCCCAGGGCCACTCCCTATCACTGGTGGGTCTGTCCTGCCGGTGGGACAGGACATCCCCAGGGATGGTGATGGAAGAGTCTGGGACGTTGGCTGAAAGGTATGTCAGCCTGTTGCTTGACTAGTCTGTGGGACAGCTCTCTCAATTTTGGCACAAGTCCCAGATGTTAGTGAGGAGGATTTTGCAAGGTCGACTGGGCTTGGTTTGCCTTTGTCGTGTCCGGTGCCTAGTGGTCTGTCCAGTTTTATTCTTATTGTGACATTTTTTTTAAGCGAGATTGTACAACTGAGTGGCTTGCGAGGCCATTTCAGAGGGCAATTAAGAATCAACCACATTGCTGTGGGTCTGGAGTCACATGTCGGCCAGACCGGATAAGGACGGCAGGTTTCCTTCCCAAAAGGGCATTAGTGAAACAGATGGGTTTTTACGACAATCCGGTAGTTTCATGGCATTTTAATTGCATTTAAATTCCCGAGCTGCTGTGGCAGGATTTGAACTCATGACTCCAGATTATTAGTCCAGGCCTCCAGATTACTAGTCCAGTAACATAACCACTATGCTACCGTACCCCCTAATCCTTATCAGTCACTTACTCATTCACTGCCTCATACACAGGCAGACGCAGCTTTATAAAAAGTATAGAGTACAAAAGCAAGGAAGCTATGCTAAACCTTTATAAATCACTGATTCGGCCTCCGCTGGATTATGAGGCACGATTTTAACATTGAAAAACGGATGGGTTGGGCATGGGGGAGGCGTTCAAAATCGCAACCATTTCAGACCCGCCCCCAACTCGCCTCCAATCCGCCCATTTCTGGTTTTCACCGGCATGGGACGAGGAGCGGGCGACCATCCCGCTCCCAGGAGGCAGTTTGGTCATTTCAAGGAGGCTGCGGGCCTCTATTTTCGCAGATTTTGCAATTTCAACCCTGGGGGCCGGGATTCCCGGGCCTTCTCCTGCACGCCTCGTGAGAGGAGGCAAGAAGGCCCGAAACTGCAGGCAAGTGCTTTTCTGGCACAGCTTTTAGGCCCGGTGCATAACTATTGATTGCACTGGGACCGTTGATTTGTACTGTATGTACCATTGCAAATTGTTTGACCTGTATTGGATAGTTTGAAGCATGACTTGAATTGCATTGTATGTATCTTTACAAATTTTATGAATAAAGTTTACTTTGAAATATTTTTTAAAAATTGCTAATAGAGTGAGGACTTTCAACTGGGAATTTGGTGAATGTGGGAATTAGGTGCAGAGGGGGGGAAGGAGGTGCTATATGATTTAAACCAAGGGACTATAAACTAATCTATCAACTTTCAAAACTTAAATTTAAGAAATTAAATAAAATAAGACTAAGTAATTACTAATTATTACGAAATCAAGCTGAATCCATTTACTAAATACAATCTCGAGCTCAAGCGATTCTATTAACCCGCAGAAATAAACTAATGGTAATAAATGAATAAAAACTAGAAACGGCAGTACAGGCTGTGCATCGGGACTGCAATATGTGGGAGTTTGTGGACAGTGAGAAAGTCCCGATTGCCACGTCTACAGTAAATATCTTTGGCTTGAGACACTCCGGCTCAGAGTCCTTGAGCTGGAGTGAGATTTGGAGACACTCCGACACACAAGGAAGCGGGAGGAATATCTGGATGGTTTTCTCCAGAGTACAATCACACCTCACAGGAAAGCACAGGTACAGGAAGGGGAGAGTGTGACTGTTAGTTAGCAGGGTAGTAGGAACCAAGGGGAAGTAGAGAAGGAGATCCCACAGACAGTGGTCCTTTCCAACATGTACAAGGTACTTGATTCTTGTGAGGATAAGGATGAAGGCTGCGGGGTGGACAGCCAGAATGTGAACCATAGCACTGTGGAGCAGGAGGCAGTCCAAAGGGGAGGAGAGGATCAGAATAGAAACATAGAAAAGTTAAGCACAGAAGAAGGCCATTCGGCCCATCGTGTCGGTGCAGGTCGAAATAGAGCTACCCAGCCTAATCCCACTTTCCAGCACTTGGTCCGTAGCCTTGTAGGTCACGGTACTTCAAGTGCATACCCAAGTACCTTTTAAAGGCGATGAGGGTTTCTGCCTCTACCACCCTTTCAGGTAGTGAGTTCCAGACCCCCACCACCCTCTCGGTGAAAAGATTCTCCTCAACTCCCCTCTAACTCTTCTACCAATTACTTTAAATCTATGCCCCCAGGTTATTGACCTCTCTGATAAGGGAAATTAGTCCTTTCTATCCACTCTATATAGGCCATTCATAATTTTAGAAGGGTTGTAGTCATAGGGGATTCTATAATCAGGGAGATAGATAGCATCCTCTGCAGTCATAGGAATATAGGAACAGGAGTAGGCCATTCAGCCTCTCGTGCCTGCTCTGCCATTTGATAAGATCATGGCTGATCTGTGATCTAACTCCATATACCTGCCTATGGCCCGTATCCCTTAATACCTTTGATTGCCAAAAAGCTATCTATCTCAGATTTAAATTCAGCAATTGAGCTAGCATCAAGTTTGCGGAAGAGAGTTCCAAACTTCTACCACCCTTTGTGTGTAGAAATGTTTTCTAATCTCACTCCTGAAAGATCTGGCTCTAATTTTTAGACTGTGCCCCCTACTCCTAGAATTCCCAACCAGTGGAAATAGTTTCTCTCTATCCACCCTATCTGTTGCCCTTAATATCTTATAAACTTCGATCAGATCACCCCTTAACTTTCGAAACTCCAGAGAATACAACCCCAATTTGTGTAATCTCTCCTCGTAACTTAACCCTTGAAGTCCGGGTATCATTCCAGTAAACCTATGCTGCACTCCCTCCAAGGCCAATATGTCCTTCCGAAGGTGCGGTGCCCAGAACTGCTCACAGTACTCCAGGTGCAGTCTAACCAGGGTTTTGTATAGCTGCAGCATAACTTCTGCCCCCTTGTACTCTAGTCCTCGAGATATAAAGGCCAACATTCCATTTGCCTTCTTGATTATTTTCTGCACCTGTTCATGACACTTCAATGATCTATGTACCTGAAACCCTAAGTCCCTTTGGACATCCACTGTTTTTAATTTTTTACCATTTAGAAAGTATCCTGTTCTATCCTTTTTTGATCCAAAGTGGATGACCTCACATTTGTCCACATTGAATTCCATTTGCCACAGTTTTGCCCATTCACCTAATCTATCAATATCGCTTTGTAATTTTATGTTTTCATCTACACTGCTTACAATGCCACCAATCTGTGTCATCGGCAAACTTAGATATGAGACTTTCTATGCCTTCATCGAAGTCGTTAATAAATAGTGAATAATTGAGGTCCCAAGACAGATCACTGTGGGACTCCACTAGTCACATCCTGCCAATGTGAGTACCTACCCATTATCCCTACTCTCTGTCGCCTTTCGCTCAGCCAACTTCCTAACCAAGTCTGTACTTTTCCCTCTATTCCATGGGCTTCTATCTTAGCTAACAGTCTCTTATGTGGGAACTTATCAAATGCCTTCTGGAAGTCCATATAAATAACATCCATTGACATTCCCCTGTCCACTACTTTAGTCACCTCTTCAAAAAATTCAATCAGGTTTGTCAGGCACGACCTACCTTTCACAAATCCATGATGGCTCTCTCTGATTAACTGAAAATTCTCGAGGTGTTCAGTCACCCTATCCTTAATTATAGACTCCAGCATTTGCCCCACAACAGATGTTAGGCTAACTGGTCTATAATTCCCTGGTTTCCCTCCCCTCTCTCTCCTTTCTTAAAAAGCGGAGTGATATGTGCCATTTTCCAATCCAGAGGGACAGTTCCTGAATCTAGAGAACTTTGAAAGATTATAGTTAGGGCATCTGCAATGTGCTCACTTACTTCCTTTAAAACCCTGGGATGCAAACCATCTGGTCCTGGGATTTGTCACTCTTTAGTGCTATTATTTTCTTCATTACTGTTGCTTTACTTATATTAATTTTAATAGAGTCCCTGTCCCCGATTCAATATAAGTTTTCTTGGGATTTCCAGCATGCTATCCTTTTTCTACTGTAAATACTGACACAAAGTAATTATTCAACATGTCCGCCATTTCCCCATTGTCAATGACAATATCCCCACTTTCAGTTTTTAAGGGGCCAACACTGCTCCTGACCACCCTCTTTTTCCTAATGTAACTATAAAAGTTCTTCGTATTGGTTTTGATATCCCTTGCAAGTTTCTTTTCATACTCTCTTTTTGTAGCTCTTACTATCTGTTTTGTGACCCTTTGTTGATCTTTGTATCTTTCCCATTCGGCAGGATCTGTGCCATTTTTTGCCTTTTTGTATGCCCTTTCCTTATGTCTTATACTGTCCCTTACCTCTTTAGTTGTCCATGGCTGTTTTTTTTGGCAAGTAGAGTTCTTGCCCCTCAGGGGTATAAACCGATTCTGTATCACAATAAACCAATTCTGTATCACGCGACCAAGAGTCCACGAGGGTCTGTTGCATACCTGGTGTAAGGATAAAGGACATCTCAGAGGAACTTGGAAAGGGAGGGGGAAGATCCAGTTGTCATGGTCCATGTCGGCACCAATGACATAAGGAAGAACAAGGAGGAGGTCCTGCTAAGGGAATATCAGAAGCTAGGAACTAAATTAAAAAGCAGGACCTTACGGACGGTAATCTCAGGATTACTAACCGAGTAACATGCTAATTGCCATAAGGATAAACAGATCAGGAAGGTGAAAGCGTGGCTGAAAGAGTGGTGTGGGAAGGAAGGGTTCCATTTCATGGGACACTGGTGCCAGTACTGGGACAGGAAGGAGCTGTACCACTGGGACGGGCTCCACCTGAACTAGAATGGATCAGAGTCCTAGCGGAAAGGATAAATAGGGTGGTGCATAAGGCTTTAAACTAGCAAGCTGGGGGGAGGGATCTGGTAGCAATAACAAAAGCTTAAAGATAAAAGAAACAGAAGATGAGTGTAAAGGTCAGACCAGAGTAAGGAAGATAATGGGCCAGAAATTGCTTTTAAAATAATGGTGAGACAAACAGCAGTTACCGTTATAAATGGCAAAATCAAAGAGCAAGTTCCGGTGACCGCATATGTGCAGTCAAACGCAGAAATCAGGAATTTGCTTTTCCTCGTTTGCCGATGATCTGTCAGCTATGCATTAAAGAGATATCGCTGGCTGCAATCAATGGACAAGCGTGAACTTGCTCTCCAGCAAAGCTGGAAACTAACTAATCTCACCACAAAACAGGTGGTAAACCTCCCCAAAGCCTTGACATCCTTCCTAAAATTTAGTTTATATTGCCTCTCCTCATTCATCCTCCCAAAATGCATCACTTCACACTTCTTTGTAATAAATTTCATCTTTCATGTGTCTGCCCACTTCACCAGTTTGTCGATGTCCTCCTGAAGTTTGTTACTATCCTCCTCACTGTTACTGAATTTCCAACCATGGCCCTCACATTCGCTGATGGAGGTGCTCATAGAGCAATTCAGCAGCAGGAAGGGAGAGAGGAACAATTTCCCTCTGATGGGCACTGGGTGCCCAGACAAATGAATCAGCACCAATATGAAAGTTAGCAGAGCAACTAAATGCCATAAGTATTGTTCCCAGGACTTGGCTGCAGTGCAAAAAAATTAATTACCTCACCAGGGCTGCCAAGGTAAGACATTCTTTCACATCTCTCTTATTCTCTACATAACCCTGCACCATCCTACTCTAGCCCCACCACAATCAATTCTTCCCTTCCCTGCTTTCCATAACTCTCCTCCAATCAGAACGGGACACCACTGCATCTCCTTCTGCTTGCACTTACACCATCAAAACCTGTCACTACCTCACAACTACTTTCCCTTCATGGCCACACTTGTGCTTCTCATCATACACGTTATGCTTCAGACATCTTGAAACTCTTCAACAAGGCAGACTAACCCACTGACAGGAGAAGCTGGCACACAACAGGAGGGAGAGCACGAGAACAGGAGGAGGTACTGCCTCTATACAATTCCTAACACCAATGGAAGAGGCCGCCATCAACATCACTGTCAGAGAGCAGGCATGCAGCATTGGCGATGTCCAGGCTGAAGGCTTGGCACACTAGGGTGTTTGGGCATCTTCCCTTCCTTTTCTCTAGTTAACTCTCTGAGTCACACACACAGCATGACAACCTGCTGATGCGTTGCACTGCCAGTAATTAGCTACTGCTTACCCATGACCTTTGTCTTAGCCTTTGTCCTTGATCCTCTCTCCTTTTTCTAGGTCCATCAGCTATCTCAAGCCTTGCAGGTGCACAGACTGAGGGGGAGAACCACCTGAAGATGCACCATGTTGGATAATTCCTTCCTTATCCTTTTAACAGATTTGAAAAGCTAGACACAGTAATATGTCTGACAATTAACTTCATTTATTATTGTTTCAAAACATTCATCTTAAAACTTCACAGAGAGCAGTACACAGCCTTACGTCTAAAACTTACATGTTGAGAACCGTTTTCTTTCATTGTCCAGTTCTTGTTGGATTCAACTTCACTGGGTGTTTTATGACCCTTAGATTATTGAACAGATTGCTGGGCTATTATGGGGGGGGCTTATGTCCTATTACATTGTATCTTTGCTTCCTAACTTTACCCTTCCCGAATTATAGCCTTTGTTGTACAAGCAGTCTTATCTCTTGCAATCTCTACAGTGAAGGGAACCTATTCCCATATTTGTACTGCAGTAATTTCCTTATTTTGCATAAAAAGCCTGTTTTTTAATCTAACAACCCTTTTAGCTCCATATTATATTAAAGCCAACTACCTTATTTATTTAATATGTGCCTATCCTTACAGTACAATGTCTTCAGCCCTGAAATCCATCCTTCTCCAATGTTATCAGAGTCATTGAGTGAAAATATAGGATTTGCGAGCACACAGTTTAAACCTATTCTGTCTGTATTAGCTGTTTTGTCTTTGTTTGGTTTTAGAATAATGTAAAAGTATATCTATATTCTTACATTCCCCAGCTCGAGGCTAAAAAGGACCTCCTTTTTGGGGCCTTGCAAACTTATTTTCTGGTCAGAGCTATTATGTTTATCATATTCTCTCTTATCTTAACTTGTTTCAGGGTTTTTTAAAATCACGTAATTGCCTTTGAGATCAGTTATTCTTTATAGTCTTTGTTGTTCAGATATAACATCCACTGTCTGCCTATTTATTCCTTTAAACAATCCCTTTAAATGCTTACATATTGTTTTTATCATTTTCCCACATTCTCTTTATGTCAATTCATCTGATTTTCTTCCTGAGTTGTGCTTAGTAAAATCTTGTACCATTTCTCTGAGCACTGCATGATTAAATTCTACATACATACGAGCATACGAACAATGACGGATAGGAAAAGACCCTCTGGTCCATCTCGCATGTCCCATACAATTGTGATACATACGATTACATAAATTGGAAGGCAAAGATACAAAACAAAAATTTAACAGAGTACGAATAATCGTGAATCACAAATCACTATCAATCCATTATTTGATCCTTCTCCTAGTTTCGAGCAATCTACTAGTTCATCCTGGCCCAATTTAGTTTTGTTACGTATGGGATCTTGCCTTTAATATAAGTCTGCAGTTAAAACAATTGCCACAATGATGAATGTTAATTTATTTTCCTTCATATCATCGCCAAAAAATGTGGAAAATTTAAAGTTTTAGTGCATCATTCTGCCAGATAAACATCAGCCCGCTTTGCACTGTCAGTTATCATTGGTAGGAGAAGTATTCAGGTACTCTGGTACCTCTTTCCTGACTGGTCACAACAAAATGCATTAGAACAGCAAGGAACATCCATACCATCCTTTCAATCTAAAAAGAAATAACTCTCCATACATGTTAGAATTTAATCAGAAATTAACTGAATTTATGAACTGAAAAGGGGAGGCCTTTCAACGGTCGGTGCTCCTGAAAGGTTTCAGTGGTAACGGTTTGCTTTAACATATCCATCATCAGGGCAGCATAGAGGTATCCCGAAGATGCTCTTTCATGGTGTGTCACAGCTTCAATAGTCAAAAGACTTTCCTTCAGTACTTTAGACATAGTTCCTCTAATTGCCATCAAAATCAGGGGTACCTTAAGATCACAGTCTCGCTGAATATTTTCTTCAGCATTGTTTTAACCGTTCTATTTGTTCTTTCCACCAAGCCTGAAGCTTGCGGTTGGTATAGAATAGGGAATTTCTGTTCTATCCTCAACATGGTGCACATTTCTTTCATGACATGACCCACAAATCATGCTTCATTATCACTATCCATCACCTCGAATTCCCCACTTTGAAGAACTTGCTCCATAAGAACTTTCACGGTAGTGAGCATGGCACTATCCCTTCGAGCTGATACTTAAAAAATTAATACAGCATGTCTTTACATGTAGGAATGTAATTTGGCAAATAGAAATAAGGGGTTAATGACTTCTTCACTGTGAAAAGCCCTTGGGGGTGGGGGAGGAGTCAGCCAGCACAATAGCAGTTTCAGAGGTGCTGTTAAGTCATTAAAAAAATGCTTTGAAAAAATTCAAATTGTAACTTTGTAATTCTCCAGAGCTGCTTTTTTACCTTTTTAAAAACTCTGTGCATTTTAACAGTGGTATAAGGTAAATTTCATTCAAAATAAATCCATACCACGTCTTAAATTTAAAATGTATAAAGCCAAACATTATTTATGAAAGCACCAAAGTTTTCCTTAAATCTCTCACATTCTAGGGGCTCAATCTTAATTTGAAATGAACATACTTTTAACAACCATATTCACGCTCTCATAACAACTTCAGGTACCTTAATCACACAAGCCTCATTATTCAAGCCTTAGTTGCTCTCATATTGATTCCTTGTTATGGGTTGATTAACTCAAAAATGCCAAATTTTGTGTGATAATCCCAAATCACAAACTAGAGATTGTTCACATAATTTACATAACCAGTTTTCTATAGTGGCCACCAATAGAAAAGCAGTATTCATAATTTGATCATTTGGACAGATACCCGGTCTGCAAAACCAAAAACAGAAGCACTCAATATCTCAAACATAAAACATATTTGTAGACACAGAGAAAACAATTAACAAACTTAAGACAGCATATGCTCATACAAAATAAAATGATTAAAATGGTTATATTATTCCTAATATCAGGGAAGCAAAGATACAATGTAACAGGACATAAGGCCCCCCATTATTGCCCAGCAATCTTTTTTTTTATTCGTTCACGGGATGTGGGCGTCGCTGGCAAGGCCGGCATTTATTGCCCATCCCTAATTGCCCTCGAGAAGGTGGTGGTGAGCCGCCTTCTTGAACCGCTGCAGTCCGTGTGGTGACGGTTCTCCCACAGTGCTGTTAGGAAGGGAGTTCCAGGATTTTGACCCAGCGACAATGAAGGAACGGCGATATATTTCCAAGTCGGGATGGTGTGTGACTTGGAGGGGAACGTGCAGGTGGTGTTGTTCCCATGCGCCTGCTGCCCTTGTCCTTCTAGGTGGTAGAGGTCGCGGGTTTGGGAGGTGCTGTCGAAGAAGCCTTGGCGAGTTGGCGAATCTGTTCAATGATCTAAGGGTCATAAAACACCCAGTGAAGTTGAATCCAGGGACTACAGAGAGTTAAACCGCTTTTAGTTCTGAGACACAGCTGGAGCATGAAACAGCAGAAAGTTCGATACACAAACATGAAAAACAGAAGAAAGTCTGTTAGCCTTTTACTTCAGTCCTTTTTGCTCACAACAATTTTAATCTCTGATGTTTGCTGTGCACTTTTAATTTCTTTCTCTTTTTCTTAATCTTGATCTTAAATCTTAATCTTCATGCATCTAACGAAGGAATTTTTACGTGACTGCTTTGTTTCACAGCCTCTGCTGTGAAAGGGCTAATACGCACTTCTCAACCTCCTGCACAATTTCTTGCCTTCTCTGCTGGTCAAAGGAAGGGGTGTAATGGCATAGAGTACACGGGAATGGGATACTGAGGAACTCGTTGAAAGTCCCAGTAAATTTCTCGGTTGCTGAATCATTACAATTGCTGGACTCAATCCTGCAACTCCAAACCATCTTTACACCGCTCACATTGTCCCTTTTCTCTCAGTTTTCAGATAGTCTCTTTCTACAGAAACTTTATATGCTTCTGAACAAGCTTGTTGGTCAACAATCTGATCTTCAAATTGCTGGATTTCATTCTCCTGTGTTTCCATTTCTAACTGTTTCTGCATCAATTTCTTATTTTCCTTTATCTCTTTCATTAAACATTTAATTCCGTTGGACAGGGTTTTGGCCACAGTAAACAACCCGTGTATCACAACAGTCTCAGTCCTGTCCTTCTTAAGGAGCTCCACTAACTCACACAGAGAATCGGTTTGTCCCATAAGATCTCCAATCTTTAGTGGTCCGCCACCATGTCCAGCAAGATATTGGTCTACATATTCTCCTGTTTCATACGAAATGAACTAATTTATCCCGTCTACTACTGTATGAGTTGTATCAAATCAGATTTGACCTTCAAACAACTGCTAGTCTTAGCTATCAACTGCGGTCAACAAAATGTTGGATAATTCCTTCCTTATTCTTTTAACAGATTCGAAAAGCTGGAGACAGTAATATGTCTGACAATTAACTTACTTTATTATTGTTTCAAAACATTCATCTTAAAACCCCATAGAGAGCACTACACATTAGCCCTATGTCTAAAACTTACGTGTAGAGAATTTAGCGGGAATCATGAGCGTGGCTTATCCAAGCCTGTTCACGCTACCTCGTCTTGAAGGTAGCCAAAGTTCTTACTGAGTGAAACTTTGTACCTCTTTTTAATACCATTTTCTTTCATTGTCCAGTTCTTGCTGGATTCAACTTCACTGGGTGTTTTATGACCTTTAGATCATTGAACAGATTGCTGGGCAATTATGAGGGGCCTTATGTCCTGTTACATTGTATCTTTGCTTCCCATCTTTGCTCTTCACAAATTACAGCCTTTGTTATACAAGCCTTTGATGTCTTATCTCTTGCAACCTCTATAGTAAAAGGAACCTGTTCCCTTATTTATAATGCAGTAATTTCCTTATTTTACACTCCCCCCGCTGTGATAGAAACATAGAAAATAGGAGCAGGAGTAGGCCATTTGGCCCATCGAGCCTGCTCCACCATTCAATATGATCCTCTCTCTCAATACCATATTCCCGCTCTCTCCCCATACCCCTTGATGCCTTGTGTCTAGAAATCTATCTATCTATCTCCTTCTTAAACATATTCAGTGACTTGGCCTCCACAGCCTTCTGTGGTAGAGAATTCCACAGATTCATCACCCTTTGAAGAAATTTCTCCTCATCTCAGTCCTAGCCTGTATCCTGTGACAGTGACCCCTCATTCTAGACCCCCCAGTCAGAGGAAACATCCTCCCTGCACCCAGGTACATCAACATTTCCCCAATCGATCACTATTTAAATAATACTCTGCCTTTCTGTTTTTCCTTCCAAAGCGGATAACTTCACATTTATCCACATTATACTGCATCTGCCATGTATTTGCCCACTGACTCAACTTGTCTAAATTACCTTGAAGCCTCTTTGCATCCTCCTCACGACTCACAATCCCACCTAGTTTTGTGTTGTCAGAAAACTTGGAAATATTACATTTGGTTCCCTCATCAAATCATTGATATATATGTGAATAGCTGGGTCCCAAGCACTGATCCCTGCGGTACCCCACTAGTCACTGCCTGCCACCCCGAAAAAGACCCATTTATTCCTACTCTGTTTCCTGTCTGTTAACCAATTTTCAATCTATGCCTGTATATTACCGCCAATCCCTTGTGCTTTAATTTTGCACACTAACTTCCCTTGTGGGACTTTATCAAAGGCCTTCTTAAAATCCAAATGCACCACATCTACTGGTTCTCCCTTATCTATTCAACCAGTTACATCCTCAAAAAACTCCAGTGAATTTGTCAAACATGATTTCCCTTTCATAAATCCATGTTGACTTTGTCTAATCCCGTTGACATTTTCTAAGTGATCTGTTATCATAACCTTTATAATAGACTCTAGCATTTTCCCGACTACTGATGTTAGGCTAACCGGTCTGTAGTTCCCTGCTCTCTCTCCCTCCTTTTTTAAATAGCAGGGTTACATTTGCCACCCTCCAATCTGCAGGAACTGTTCCATAATCTATAGAATTTTAGAAGATGATAAAAAAGCCTGTTTTTAAAAGCATGTGTTTTAAGCTAACAATCCTTTTAGCTCCATAATATATAATTAATGCTAACTAGTTTATTTATTTAATAATTTATATGTGCCTATCCTCACAGTACAATGTCTTCAGCCCTGAAATTCAACCTTTGCCAATGTTATCAGTGTCATTGAGGGGAAAAGATAGGATTTGTGAGCACACAGTTTAAACCTATTCTATCCATAGCTGTTCTGTCTTTGTTCGCTATTAGAATAACGTAAAAACATATCTCTGTTCTTGCACACCATCATTCGCTTTCACATTTCCAAGCACTAGCATAGAAATCAGCATCCTGGGTCATTCACCGAGCACTAATGAGCAGGAGCAGGTGCAGGTGGAAAGACCTGCTCAGGAAACAGCTTACAGGCCAGTTTGCATCCTCAATCTGAAGAGAATAGAAATTCAGTTTTATGGATCCTAGACTTTAAAAGAAAGCTGCTTTATGTACACCAGCAATTGTTCAATCCATTGGACTGCCTGCCATGGAGCTTCTGCTACATTTTGGAGTGTCAATGCCATGCATCAGAACCCCATGCAAACTTGCATGGGGTTCTGATGCATAGCATCAACACTCTACAGTCATCCATGAAGCGTGTGATCACCTTTATGGATGCTGCAACTAGGCCCTCCCTGCATGAGTCTGCGGCACCATTAATAGCATCCCTCAGGGATGCTCATACTGGGGCCATGCGAGCTCCGGACCCCACCATCTCCTCCACCTTGGACAAACTGGCAGACCAAACGGATAGGGGCTTCAATTGGATCATGGATGTCTTACAAACTGCTCTCCTACAGATCAGTGGGAGTGCTGAGTTGCAGCCAGACAGCACATTGCCCTCTCTCAGGCTGACAGCACGTTTAGACCCTTGCAACTCCCTCAACCAATGCACACCCTGATGCCAAAAAGATAGCTGAGCCAGACTGCCTTTACAACCGTATTAGTTGTTGCAGTCTGCAGTCGGGCTCTCTCAGGCTCAAAATCCTAGAGATCACCAATTACGAGCATCTCATGAGCTCTTGACTGAGCCACAGCAGCCTCTTACCTCCCATGCTGCAGTCACTGGAGGAGCTCTTTGTAGGAGCTGTACAGTAAGTAAGAGAACATTCCAGACAGGTAATACTGGCGCACAGCAGGATGATAATTAGTGTTAAACATTTGTATAAGGCTTGGAAATTATAATCCTATACGAAATCTTTGTGTGCAGAGGGTGTTCCTGTTGTTGCTTGTGACCCAGCAATGTTAGTTGACATGAATATCAATGTTGGTTTTTGGGCGGATTCGGTTTATATGCAGGTGAAAGGACTGGGAGAGATAGTGGACGTTTGTTTATGCAGGGGAGGAGCAATTGTTAAACTGAAGTGCTCTTCAACGAGCTGCTGCCTAAGAGTTCTGAAGCTTTCCTGCTTCCTCTCCATTCTCTATGACATCATGTTCTTTCTTTCATTGTGCTGAAGATCCTAATCAGATAGTGGCTCCGTGTGTTATCCCCATTGCGGAGCAAAATTATACAGCTTTCAGCAAACTACTTTCATATGGCACACTTTTTGAGGGCTGTATTGTAGGAAGCTACCAGACTTGTCCAGGAGTGGAATCATTGCTTGAGGACTCCAATGGTCTGTTCAATGAGGGCTCTAGTTGACCCATAGATATGAGTAATGTAAGACATGACATGTGGTAAGTGTAGCATGCTTGGGAGGAACAGGTGACTTTGGACCTATACTTCCCAAAGCCCTCCACCACTGGGTCTGGGTCTTGATTGCTATCATTAGTCAACAACTAAATTACCATTGTATCAAGCGACTACCAGGGTGGTAGAAGGTGAACTGGATCGACCTTGATCTTTTTTCACCTAGCAATTTCTATGTTCCTAAGAATCTGATTGTGGTGCAGTTATGTGGGATCCTGAGAGGAAGCATTAAGACAAGTGCGCAGGGAATAGCCCTTGTTCTCAAGCAACCAGCCTCTCATTTGCTGTGCAGGGGCAAAGAGTGGGGAATTGCTGCAATATAAAAGCATCATGGCAGCTTTCAGGAAAGTGGGCATAGACCTGGATGATGTGTAATTGCCAGCAGTTGGACATTTAATGGAGTGAAGGCCCTTGTAATTCATGAAGGCAATGGGGTTGTCTGCAGAAGCCTGCAGTGCGACATGTGTAGTCAATGATGCCCTGGACTTGGGGGAAGCCCGCAATGAGCAAATCTAGAGCCCCACCCTGCTGCTTCCAGATGTCCTTGGGGAAATTGAAGAAAGTGTAGCATCAATTACTTGCATAATGCAAGCTTGGACTGCAGACTGATTGAAATTACTGATTCCCCTGTTGCAGGCGAGAAGGGCTGAGGGCTGCAGTGAGCTTGACTGCAACAGGCAATGCAGTGCCAGCTGTGGCAGTGAGTTGCAGGTCTTGCTGAAGGAGGCAATGCAACTCTGACAGCCTCCCTGAAGAACTGCTGCCTCCTTATGCACTGCTCCTCACAGAACTGCAGGTTCTGGGCCAATACATTGTTGGGAGTGTAAGTCTTCCTGCGATCTCACCTCCTTCTATTTGCTCTCCCTCAGCTGCAACTTTGTTTGCTCCTTCCTGTTGCTGCTCCCCCTCCTCTTCTTGCCACAGAAGGACCCCATGAAGAAAAAAGTGCATTGCCAGAAACCCCTTAAGAGTTCAAAATGTTCTACAGCCACTACAAGCAAAAAGCCAAAATTTAATTCAAGCCAAATGTCTCCCAAAGTTTCCATTGTTTTACTTGAGAGCAGCTGAGCTTCTTTGCTTTTCAATTCTATCCCTCTAGAAATAAACCCCAGTGCTTGGTTTGCCTTTTTTATGGCCTTATTAACCTGCATCGTTATTTTGTGATTTATGAATCTGTGTCCCGAAATCCCTCTGCTCCTCGATCCCATTTAGACTCTTATTATCCAAGCAGTATGTGGCCTCCTTATTCTTCCCACCAAAATGCACCACCTCACTCTTATCTATATTGAAATTCATTTGCCAATTACACACCCATTCTGCAAGTTTATTAATGTGTTCTTGCATTTTGACACATTCTTCCTTTTGGTGTTGTCTGCAAATTTTAAAATTGTAGTTCCGATTCCAGAGTTCAAATTATTAATGTAAATTGTGAACAACAGTGGTCCCAGCATCGATCCCTGTGGAATACCACTTTTCACCTTTTACCAGTTGGAGTAGCTACCCTTAACCCCTACTCTGTTTTGTAGCCGGTTTGCTATCCATTCTGCTACCTGTCCCCTGACTCCACCTTAGTCATGAGTATACTATGCAGTACCTTATTGAAGTCCTTTTGAAAATCCAAGTATAATATATCTACGGGATATTGTGTGTAAAGTCTCGCTCAATACCTCCACGTCAAACACTCCCTCCAGTGGTGGAATTTAATTCACATATACAAGTAATCTCTGTTGTTTTGTGTTGTTGAAATTAAAAAATTAGTTTCATACCCTTGCTGAGGGGCTGAGGTGGGGGGGGTGCATGCGAGGAAGGGGAGAAAAAGGTCAGTAACTGTGAAGATAGAAATAAATGGTCTTGGTGATGGATAGGTTATGGGGTTTGAAGCCCAGCTCAGAATTTAACAGGACTCCAAGATTTCACATAGTCTCCTTCAACCTGAGTAAGTGGCTGGGGAGGAGGAGGGGGTCTGTGGCAAGGGAGCGAATTTATGGTGAGAGCCAAAAGCAATCTTCCCAACATTCAGCTGGAGAAAATGCGACTCATCTACGACTTGATGTTGGACAGACAGTTTGACAATATGGAGCGTGGTCAATGGATCAAAAAAGGTGGGAAAGCAATGAATTGGCAGACGCTCTAATAGACCATCAATCGCCGGCTATTTATGGGTTGTGATTACCAAAAATTGCCCTCTTCCATAGTTGTAATAGGCTCTCAATGCCTATTTTCCAGGTGAAGAGAACTAGGCCAGGTGCATGATTAACTGGGGATGGGACAGGATATTTGGTAAGGCAGGAGCTCTGTAAGGGCTATCAAAGTGTGTGAAACAAATAATGGGCCAGAAATTGTGCTGAGCGGTGAACACATGTCACCCGCCGCTGGTAAGTAACCAATTTACCCACAAACTTTTTGCGGCCTTCTGGACGTCAACTTGCTTTAATTTGAGAGCTGCGAGAAGTGCAGCGGTCGTTCCCGGGCTTCTTTGAACGGTGAGAGGAGGAAAGGATCTGTGTGTCCTCTCCATCAATCAGCTTGAACCAAGCCACACTGTGAAAACCAGGAAGTGAATCTCATTAACAAACCATGCAGAGTAAGAACCAGGAAGTGTCAGATGAGATTAGTAAATGCACTATAAAAATCAAATAGTGAAAGCTAAATAAAGAGAAGGCAAGATTAAAAGACTGAGACAAAAGAGACAGAAAGAAAAATTTAAAAAAATAAAAATTAAAAAAAAATTTAATTTAATTTTTTTTTAATGTCCAAAAACTATTAAAATTGGGAGTAATGAGACTCCATATTTTTAAAAGTTAATTTTCAGTGCCAGAGAATTTGTTTGGCAGTCACTAATACTTACCATGATAAAAGTTAGTTTAGCCCTGATACAATTCAGCGTACCTTTTATCTGGCGCACTAGTTAGTTTCCAGCTGGGCACGACAGCAAGTTGGCACTGGTCCATTGATTCCTGCCTGCAATATCCCTTTAACGCAAAGTTGTCAGATCAGCAGGGAATCAGGAAGAACACGTTCCAGATTTTTGCGTCTGACTGCGCATGTGCGGTCGCCTGAACTTGCTCTTTGATTTGCCCATTAATAATGGTGAGCGCTGTTAGGTTCACTGCTATTTCACGACCAATTTCCAGCCCAATGTTAACTTGCAGAAAATGTGCTGTCCACAGCAAAAGCAACTAAATGCAGAGAACAAGATGCAAACTGTCACAATTGCCCCTGGTCCCATCTGCATTATTGGTTGAAGTACATCACAGGAAAGGTGGTCATAGCTAATAAGTATTTATCTAAAAGAAAGACTGTTGCTCAAGCAACCATGCACTGTGCAAACAAGATGCAAGATTGCAATCCACCGTCTGCCACGTTAGTTTTAGCTCCAATGAAATGGCACAGCAAGTAACAACATACTACTCACGTATTTAAACTGTCTTTCAAGATTATACGTTCTAGCATAGAAACAGCCCAATCTGCAGATCAGGTCCGTATCAGCGTCTTTCTCAACATGAGCCATTAAGTCTAATCCCACTGTCCTGCTCACTCCCCATACCCTTTAATATCCAACCCTGTCAAATTCAACTGTCCTGCTCACTCCCCATACGCTTTAACATCCCATTCAGTATAATCCTACTGTCCTGCTCACTCTCCAGACCCTTTAAAAGCAGGAACTAAGTGTCACAAAACATATTTGAAAGTTCTTTATCTGAATGCACGTAGCATTCGTAACAAAATGGACGAGTTAACGGCACAAATAACTACGTATGGGTATGATCTTGTGGCCATTACAGAAACATGGCTGCAGGGTGACAACGACTGGGAATTAAATATGCCAGGGTATTTAACAATCAGGAAGGACAGGCAGGAAGGAAGGGGAGGTGGGGTGGCTATGTTAATAAAGGAAGGAATCACTGTAATACAGAGAAATGATATTGGGACAAAGGATCAGGATAATGAAACAGTTTGGGTAGAGATAAGGAATAATAAGGGGAAAAAAAACTAGTGGGCATAGTATATAGGCCTCCTAATAGTTGCAACTCTGCTGGAAGAAGTATTAATCAGGAAATAGTCGGGGCATGTAATAAGGGAACAGCTATAATTATGGGGGATTTTAACTATCATATTAACTGGACAAATCAAATTGGGCAGGGCAGCCTTGAGGAAGAGTTTATTGAGTGTATTAGGGATGGATTTCTTGAGCAGTATGTAACTGAACCAACAAGGGGGCAAGCAACCTTGGACCTGGTCCTGTGTAATGAGCCAGGATTCATTAATAATGTCCTAGTTAAGGATCCCCTTGGAATGAGTGACCATAACATGGTTACATTCCATATCCAATTAGAGGGTGAGAAGGTTGGTTCTCAAACAAGCGTACTGAGCTTGAATAAAGGAGACTATGATGGTATGAGAGCGGAATTGATTAAAGTGGACTGGGAAAATAGATTAAAGGGTAAGACGGTACATGAGAAGTGGTGTTCATTCAAGGAGTTATTTTACAACTTTCAAAAAATATATATTCCACTGAGGAAAAAAGGGTGTAAAAGAAATGACAGCGATCCGTGGCTAAGTAAAGAAATTAAGGATAGTATCCAACTAAAAACAAGGACATATAAGGTAGCCAAACTTAGTGGGAGGATAGAAGATTGGGAAGTCTTCAAAAGACAGCAAAAAGTAACGAAAGGATTGATTAAGAAAGGGAAGATAGATTATGAAAATAAATTAGCAAAAAATATAAAAACAGATAGCAAGAGTTTCTATAGTTATATAAAAAGAAAAAGGGTGGCTAAAGCAAACGTAGGTCCCTTAGAGGATGAGACTGGGAAATTAATGGTGGGAAACATGGAGATGGCAAAAATGCTGAACAAATATTTTGTTTCAGTCTTTACGGTAGAGGACACTAAGAATATCCCAACACTGGACAAATAGGGGGCTCTGGGGGGGGGGGAGGAGCTAAATACGATTATAATCACTAAGGAATTGGTACTCAGTAAATTAATGGGATTCAAGGCGGATAAATCCCCTGGACCTAATGGCTTACATCCTAGGGAAGTGACAGTAGGGATTGTGGATGCTTTGGTAATAATTTTCCAAAATTCTCTGGACTTGGCAAAGGTCCCGGCAGATTGGAAAACTGCTAATGAATACCCTTATTTAAAAAGGGTAGTAGGCAGAAGGCTGGAAATTATAGACCAGTTAGCCTAACATCTATGGTGGGTAAAATTTTGGAGTCTATTATTAAGGAGACAGTAGCGGAACATTTGGATAAACATCACTTAATAGGACAAAGTCAGCATGGCTTTACGAAGGGGAAGTCATGTCTGACAAATTTGCTTGAGTTCTTTGAGGACATAACGTACAGGGTGGATAAAGGGGAACCAGTGGACGTAGTGTATTTAGACTTCCAGAAGGCATTCGACAAGGTGCCACATAAAAGATTATTGCTCAAGATAAAGAATCACTGGATTGGGGGTAATATTCTGGCATGGGTGGAGGATTGGTTATCTAACAGGAAGCAGAGAGTTGGGATAAATGGTTCATTCTCGGACTGGCAACCAGTAGCCAGTGGTGTTCCGCAGGGGTCGGTGCTGGGTCCCCAACTCTTTACAATCTATATTAACGATTTGGAGGAGGGGACCGAGTGTAACATATCAAAGTTTGCAGATGATACAAAGATGGGAGGGAAAGTGGAGAGTGAGGAGGACATAAAAAACCTACAGGGGGATTTAGACAGGCTGGGTGAGTGGGCCGAGATTTGGCAGATGCAATACAATATTGGAAAATGTGAGGTTATGCACTTTGGCAGGAAAAATCAGAGAGCAAGTTATTATCTTAATGGCGAGAAACTGGAAAGTACTGCAGTACAAAGGGATCTGGGGGTCCAAGTGCAAGAAAATCAAAAAGTTAGTATGCAGGTGCAGCAGGTGATCAAGAAGGCCAACAGAATGTTGGCTTTTATTGCTAGGGGGATAGAATATAAAAACAGGGAGGTATTGCTGCAGTTATACAAGGTATTGGTGAGACCGCACCTGGAATACTGCATACAGTTTTGGTGTCCATACTTAAGAAAAGACATACTTGCTCTCAAGGCAGTACAAAGAAGGCAGTACTCGGCTAATCCTGGGGATGAGGGGGTGGACATATGAGGAGAGGTTGAGTAGATTGGGACTCTACTCATTGGAGTTCAGAAGAATGAGAGGCGATCTTATTGAAACATATAAGATTGTGAAGGGGCTTGATCGGGTGGATGTGGTAAGGATGTTCCCAAGGATGGGTGAAACTAGAACTAGGGGGCATAATCTTAGAATAAGGGGCTGCTCTTTCAAAACTGAGATGAGGAGAAACTTCTTCACTCAGAGGGTAGTAGGTCTGTGGAATTTGCTGCCCCAGGAAGCTACATCATTAAATAAATTTAAAACAGAAATGGACAGTTTCCTAGAAGTAAAGGGAATTAGGGGTTACGGGGAGCGGGCAGGAAATTGGACATGAATTTAGATTTGAGGTTAGGATCAGATCAGCCATGATCTTATTGAATGGCGGAGCAGGCTCGAGGGGCCGATTGGCTGACTCCTGCTCCTATTTCTTACGTTCTTAATATCCCACCTTCGTGCTCACTCTCCATACCCTTTCATATCCCACCCAGTTTAATCCCACTGTCCTGTTCATACCCCATACCTTTTAATATTCCATCTAGTCTAATCCCACCGTCCTGTTAACTCCCCACATCCTTTAGCAGCCCATCCAGCCAATTCCCTGTCCTGCTCACTCCCTATATCCTTTAATATCCCACCCAGTCCAATCGCGCGACCCTGCTCACTCCCCATACCCTTTAATATCTATCTCACCGAGTTTAATCCCACTGCCCCGCTCACTCCCCATACCCTTTAATCCCACCTAGACTAATCCCACTGTCCTGCACACTGTCCATACCCTTTTATACCCACATTGACTAATCCAACTGTTCTGCTCACTCTGCACACCCTTTAATATGCTCCCCAGTCTAATCCCAATCTCCGGCACAGTTCCCATACCCTTTAATCTCCCACCTAGTCTAATCCTGCTCACTCCACATATCCTTTAATATCCCACCCTGTCGAATCAAACTCTCCTGCACTCTCCCATCACCCTTTAACATTTCATCTAGTCTAATACCGCTGTCCTGCTCACTCCCCATACCCTTTAATTTGCCACCCAGCCAATCCCATCATCCGCTATACCCTTTAATATCGAACCCAGACTAATCCCACTGTCTGCTCACTCCCCATGCCACTTAATATCCCGCCCAGTCTAGTCCCATTACCCTACTCACTCCCCACACCATTTAGAATGCCATGTTATCTGATCCCATTGTCCTGCTCACTCCCCATACCCATTAATATCCCACCCAGTCTAATCCCACTATCCTGCACGCTCTCCATACTCTTTCATATCGTCTAATCCCACTGTCATGCTCACTGCCCATAACCTTTGATATCCAGCCCAGCCAATCCCACTGTCCTGGTCACACCCCATGCCCTTTAATATCCCACTTAGTCGAATCCCACTAGCCCGCTCACTTCCCACTAATTTCCCACCAAGTCTAAAACCAATATCCTGCTCACTCCCCATACCGATTAATATTCCACCTAATCTAATCCCATTCTCTTTCTCACTCCCCATATCCTTTAATATCCTATCTAGTCTAATTCCTCTGTCCTGCTCACTCCCTATAACCTTTAATATCCAATCCAGTCTAATGTCACTTTCCTACTCAATCCCCATTAATATCCCACTTTATCTTGCCCCTGTTCACCCCTATACCCTTTTATATCTCACCTTGTCTAATCCCACTGTCCTGCTCACTCTGCATATGCTTTAATATTACACTCAGTCTAATCAAAAACTCCTGCACGCTCAGCATTCCCTTTAATATCCCACCCAGGGTAATCCCACTGTCCTCTTCACTCCCCATATCCTTCAATATCCCACTTAGTCTAATCCCGCTTTCTTGCTCACTCCCCATATCCTTTAAACCCAATCTCTCTGAAAAACGTTAATATCCAACCCAGTCTGAGCCCACTCTCCTGATCACTCCCTACACCCTTTAATACCATCTCATCACTCCCCACACCGTTTTGTATCCAAGCTAGTGTAATCCACTGTCCTGCTCACTCTCCATACCCTTTAATATGCCACCCAGTCTAATCCCAATCACCTGCACACTCCCCTTTCCCTCTAATATCCCACCCATTCTAATCCCCACTGTTGTGCTCACTCCCCATACCCTTTAATATCCCAATTAGTCTTATCCCGCTCTCCTGCTCATTCCCTATACCGTTTAATATGTTACCTAGTCTAATCTCACTTCCCTGCTCACTCCCCATGCCATTTAATATCCCATCCAGTAGATTCTACTGTCCTGCTCACTCCCCACACCCTTTAATAACCTACCTGGTCTAATCCCACTGTCCTCCTCACTCCCCATATCCTTTAATATCCCGCCTAGTCTAATCCTGCTCTCCTGCTCACTCCACATACCTTTTAATATCCCATCTAGTCTAATTCCTCTGTCCTGCTCACTCCCTATACCCTTTAATATAAAACCCAGTCAAATCTCACTTTCTTGTTCACTCCCCATTAATACCCCACTTTATCTAACCCCACCCTCCTGCTTACTCCCATATCCTTTTATATCTCACCATGTCTAATCCCACTGTCCTGCTCATTCTGCATACGCTTTAATATCCCACCCAGTCTAATCCCAATCTCCTGCACACTTCCCATACCCTTTAATATCCAACCCAGTTTAATCCCACTCTCCAGCTTACTCTCCATGCCTTTTAATATGCCACCCAGTCTAATCAAAAACTCCTGCACACTCACCATTCCTTTTAATATCCCACCCAGGCTAATCCCACTGTCTTCCTCATTCCCAAAGCCATTTAATATCCCACCCAGTCTACTCCCACTCTCCTGCTCACTCCCTACACCCTTTCATATCCAAGCTAGTCTAATCCCACTGTTCTGCTCACTCCCCGCACCATTTAATATGCCACCTAGTCTAATCCCATTGTCCTTCAAACTTCCCATAACCTTTAACATCTAAACCAGCCAATCCAACTGTTCTGTTCACTCCCTATACCGTTTCATATCCAACCCAGTCTAATCCCACCGTCCTGCTTACTCCCCATACCCTTTAATATCCCACCTAGTCTAATACCACTGTCCTGCTCACTCCCCATACCTTTAATATCCCACCTAGTCTAACGCACTCCCCTGCTCACTTCCTGTTCCCTTTAATATCCCACCCAGTCTATTCCCACTGTCCCACTCACACCCCATACCGTTTAATATCCAATCTAGTTTACCACTGTCCTACTCACTCCCCGTAACCTTTAATATACCACCCAGCCAATCTAATTGTTCTGCCCACTCCCTTTGTCCTTTAATATCCAACCCAGTCTAATCCCAATGTCCTGTTCAATCCCCATGCCATTTAATATGTCACCCAGTCTAATCCCACTTCCCTGCTAATTCCCTATGCCATTTAATATCCCACCTAGTCTAATCCCACTGTCCTGCTCACTGCCCATAACCTTTAATATCCCACCCAGTCTAATACCAATCTCCTGCCCGCTCCTCATTCCCTTAAATATCCCACCTAATCCAATCACGCTCTCCTGGTCACTCCCCATTCCCTTTAATATCCCTCCCAGGCAATCCAATGGGCCTGCTCATTCCCTATACCCTTTAATATCCAACCCAGTCTAATCCCAATCTCCTGCACACTCCCCTTTCCCTCCACTATCCCACCCAGTCCAATCCCACCCTCTTGCTCACTCCCCATGCCATTTAATATCCCATCCAGTCAGATCTGACTGTCCTGCTCATTCCCCACTCCCTTTAATATAGAATTATAGAAAGGTTACAGCATAGAAGGAGGCCATTTGGCCCATGGAGTGCGCGCCGGCTCTATGCAAGAGCAATCCAGCTAGTCCCACTCCCCCGCCCTTTCAAGTATTTATCCAGTTCCCATTTGAAGGCCATGATTGAATCTGCCTCCACCACCGCCTCGGGCAGTGCATTCCACATCCTAACCTCTCGCTGTGTAAAAAAGATTTTCCTCATGTCCTGCTCACTCACAATATCATTTAACAACCAACCCAGTCTAATCCCACTTTCCTGCTCAATCCCCACACCCTTTAATATCCAACCTCATCTAATCCTACTCTCCTGCTCACTCCCCATACCTTATAATATCCCACCTAGTCTAATCCCAATGTCCCGCTCACACCTCATAGCCTTTAATATCTCACCCAGTCTAATCCCACTCTCCAAATCCTTTAATATTCATCTTAGTCTAATCCCACAGTCCTGCTCACTTCCCGCACTCTAACTTGCCACCTAGTCTTATCCCAATCTCTTGCATACTCCCCTTTCCCTTGATTATCCTACCTAATCTAATCCCACTGTCCTGCTCACTCATCATACCCTTTAAAATCCCACCGTGTGTAATCCCATTGTCCTGCTCACTCCCAATACCCTTTAATATCCCACCTAGTCTAATGCCACTCTCCTGCTCCCTCCTCATATACTAAGATTTGCAGCCCACATTAACAAGGATTAACATAAATCAATCCACAGTTCACCACTGCATCACGGTGTTCAATCCTCTCTTCAGGCAGGCTTCTTAATTTATATCATTCTCTATAGACCCTGAGCAGTGAGCGTTCATCAAGTAGCTTGATTAGCCCAGTTCAGGTTGTGATCATTGGAACTCACGTGGCATTGAAGTGGCAAAAGAATGCCCCAATTTTCATCAACAGAAACAGCTAACATGTAATGTCCATTGCATGATTTACAATCAATTTAAAGGTTGTGCTCCTAGTTTGCAGATGACATGAAACTCTGAAATGTAGTAAACAATGTTTAGGATAGTAACATACTTCAGGAGGACATAGAAAGTCTGGTGAAATGGGGCAGACACACAGAATCATAATAGGTACAGCATAGGAGGAGGCCATTTGGCCCATTATGCCTGTGTCGGCTCTTTGAAAGAGTTATCCAATTAGTCCTATTTCCCTGTTCTTTCCCCATAGCCTTGTAATTTTTTTCTCTTCAAGTATTTATCTAATTCCCTTTTGTAAGTTGCTCTTAAATCTGCTTCCACCACCCTTTCAGGCAATGCAGTCCAGATATTACAACTCGCTGCATAATAAAGCCCAGGATCCCATCTGCTTTTTTAACAGCCTTCTTAATTTGTCCTGCCACCTTCAAAGATTTGTGTACATACACCCCCAGGTCTCTCTGTTCCTGCACCCCTTTAAAATTGTACCATTTAGTTTATATTGCCTCTCCTCATTCTTCCTACCAAAATGCATCACTTCACACTTCTCTGTTAAATTTCATCAGCCATGTGTCTGCCCATTTCACCAGTCTGTCCATGTCCTCCTGAAGTCTGTTACTATCTTCCACATTGTTTACTACATTTCTGAGTTTCGTGTCATCTGCAAACTTTGAAATTGCACCCTGTATACCCAAGTCCAGGTCATTAATATATATCAAAAAGAGCAGTGGTCCTAATACTGACCCCTGGGGCACACCACTGTATACTTCCCTCCAGTCTGAAAACCAACAGTTCACCTCTACTCTCTGTTCCCTAGCCAATTCTGTATCCACACTGCCACTGTCCCTTTAATCTCATGGGGTTTAATCTTGCTAACAAGTCTATTATGTGGTACTTTATCAAATGCCTTTTGAAAGTCCATATACACATCAACCACACTACCCTCATCAACCATTTCCTTTACTTCGTCAAAGAATTCTAACAAGTTAGTCAAACATGATTTTCCTTTAAAAAATCTGTGCTGACTTTCATTTATTAGCCAAGTGACAATTGATTTTGTTCCTAATTATGATCTCTAGAAGTTTCCCCACCACCGACGTTAGGCTGGCTGGCCTGTAATTACAGGGTTTATCCCTCTCCCCTTTTTTGAACAGCAGTGTAAGATTTGCAGATGAAATTTAACAGAAGCGTAAAGTGATGCATTCTGGTAGGAAGAATGAGAAGAGGCAATATAAACTAAATGGTACAATTTTAAAGAAGGTACAGGAACAGAGAGACCTGGGGGTGTATGTACACAAATCTTTGAAGGTGGCAGGACAAGTTGAGAAGACTGTTAGAAAGACATATGGGATCCTGGGTTTAATTAATAGAGGCATAGAGTACAAAAGCAAAGGTGTTACGCTAAACTTTTATAAAACACTGGTTAGGCCGCAGCTGGAGTATTGTGTTCAATTCTGGGTACCACACCTTAGGAAGGGTGTCAAGGCCTTAGAGAGGGTGCAGAAGAGATTTACTAGAATGGTACCAGAGATGAGGGATTCAGTTATGTAGAGTCTGGAGAAGCTGGGGTTGTTCACTTTAGAACAGAGACGATTAAGGGGAGATTTGATAGAGGTGTTAAAAATCATGAAGGGTTTTGATGGAGAAACTGTTTCCAGTGGCAGAAGGGTCCATAAGACGATAAGAGATAGGAGCAGGAGTAGACCATTCGGCCCCTCGAGCCTGCTCTGCCATTTAATGAGATTATGGCTGATCTGACTTTTACCTCAACTCCACTTTCCCGCCCTTTCCCCATATCCTTTGATTCCCTTGCTGATCAAAAATTTGTCCAACTCAGCCTTGAATGTATTCAATGGCTCAGTCTCCACAGCTTTTTGGGGTAAAGAATTCCAAAGATTCACCACCCTCTGGGAGAAGAAATTCCTCCTCATTTCCGTCTTGAACGGGCGACCCCTTATTCTGAGACCATGGCCCCTAGTTTTAGATTCCCCCTTGAGGGGTAACATCCTCTCAGCATCCACCCAATCGAGTCTCCTCAGAATCTTGTATGTTTCAATAAGATCTCCTTTCGTTCTTCTAAACTCCAGTGAGTTTGAACCCAACCTGTTCAATCTTTCCTCATAAGACAACCCTTCCATACCCGGAATCAACCTAATGAACCTTCTCTGAACTGCCTCCAATACAAGTATGTCCTTTCTTAAATAAGGGCACCAGAACTGTACACAGTACTCCAGATATGGTCTCACCAGCACCCTGTACGTTGCAGCATGACTTCCCTGCTTTTATACTCCATTCCCCTAGAAATAAAGGCTAATATTCCTTTTGCCTTCAGGATTACCTGCTGCACCTGTATGTTGGCTTTTTGTGTCTCATGCATGAGGACCCCCAGATCCCTCTGTACCGCAGCATTTTGTAGTATTTCTCCATTCAAATAATATTTTGCTTTTTTATTTTTCCTCCCAAAGTGGATGACTTCACATTTTCCCACATTATATTCCATCTGCCAAATTTTTGCCCATTCGCTTAGCCTGTCAATATCCCTTTGCAGACAGTGTCCTCGTTGCAACTTGCTTTTCCACCTATCTTTGTATCATCAGCAAATTTGGCCACAAGACACTCTGTTCCTTCATTCAAGTCATTGATATATATTGTAAATAGTTGAGGCCCCAGCACTGATCCCTGCGGCACCCCTCTAGTTACAGATTGCCATTTTGAAAATGACCCTTTTATCCCGACTCTTTGTTTTCCGTTAGTTAGTCAATCCTCTATCCATGCCAGTATATTACCCCCAACACCACGAGCTCTTATCTTGTGCAGTAATCTTTTATGTGGCACCTTATTGAATGCCTTTTGGAAATCCAGATATACCGTATCCACTGGTTCCCCTTTATCCACCCTGCCCGTTACTTCCTCAAAGAAGTCTAATAAATTTGTCAGACATGATTTCCCCTTCATAAAACCATTTTGACTCTCCTTGATTATATTATGAGTCTCCAAATGTCCTACTACTACTACTTCCTTAATAATGGATTCTAGCATTTTCCCAATGCTAGAATCGGTATGTCGGTAACCAAAGGACACAGATTTAAGGTGATCAGCAAAAGATCTTGAGGAGTCATGAGGAAACATTTTTTTACGCAACGTGTTATAATGATCTGGAATGCACTGCCTGAAAAGGCGGTGGAAGCAGATTCAATAGTAACTTTCAAAAGGGAAGGGAAAAAATGAACAGAATTATGGGGAAAGAGCAAGGGAGTGGGGCTACTTTCAAAGAGCCAGCACAGACACGATGGGCCGAATGCCTCCCCCAGTGCTGTACCCACTATGATACTATGCCACGATACCTGAAAAGCTGCCATGATGCATTTGTACCTTGACAATCAAAGATACCTGTATTGTTGAGCTAGAACACTATCGGGTTGGTTGACTGGAAACCAGGGACACCTCTCTGGAATTCAAGCTCCACAGTTGAGAACAGATATAATGAGGCTCTAGGTTCCACCTGAATTGTTATCGAGCGATCAGAATGTTGAAGTCCCATTTCAGGTATCTCAATGGATCAGCAGGATACGAGTACAGCCTGGTAAGAATGGTTTTTGTATGTTGTACAATTGTGCCATTCAGGAAGGGTTAGTCCTTCTAGGTGACGAGGAGGAGGATGGTTCCTCCATCATCTGATCATGTGGAAATTGTCCAAGTAGGTGGAGCTTCAGAGAACCCATTGCCAGTTTCTCCAGAAAACTGACAGGAAATAATCAGCAACTGTTTCCAATAAAGATCAATCACGGCTTTCCTATTAGACCATGATACACTGAAGGAACCCCCTCGATTGCTCTTAATGTGAGCACTATTCCCCAACGCAATAAATTTTTGGGCCTTCCAGGGAGAAGTCGACCCCGCACAACGTTCATAGAAAGAACAAGGAGTAGCATACTCCACACTTTGGCTGACAAATTTTATGTTTACTAATTATAATAAGTCACATCAGGCTACTTCTACTTCTGACCACTGTGTCTACTTCTTACTAATTCATGCTCCTAACCTCTTACTTCTACGTGGCTCTCCCTAAGGGACCAGGGGTTGAGGGGGGGGGGGGGGTGTCTGGGATGTTTCTGCTGGAGCCTCCAAAGACTGAGGTGACATTTGACTCAGTGAAGTTGTTGTCCCTGAAGGATTCATTTCCAGCTGCACCTCTTGCACTTGCAAGGGTTGCAGGTTCCTTGCATATAGCTACTTGCATGCTGGTATTAGAGAGGGTCTGGAAGAAAGGTATCAGTGTCACTATCCTGAGAGACAGAGATATCTGTGATCAGTCTTGGTTCATTTGGGTTAATGGTCAGCATGAGAACAGATTGAATCATCCCCATGAAGTCTTGAAAGTCCTGAACTATGGTGCCATTAAGGGCATCGCTCAAGTAGTTGGAAGCAGTTGTGGCTGCCATTCTGGAAGCCATGATTGCCCTCAGAGCCTCCTCCTAATGCCTTGTTAACACAGACACCTCCAGGGTATCCTGAATAGCATTACAGATGATGGTAATGGACTCTTTCAACTTATCCACCATCTCCACTACATGCATGGACACTGTCTCCACTGCCAGGGCATGAGATTGATGATCCATGACAGTCAATGAAGCTGGTGCATGAGTTGTTGCTCTGGAACTGCCAGGCTGTTCTTCTGGTTCATCATATTCTAGGAGTGCAGCACCAAGGACGGCTATAAAGGGAATACTGTTGGAAGGATGGAATCTCACATATGACAGAAGAAGTGACTGAGCAATGATAGAAAGCCTTAAAATTAAGGTGAATAGCTGAAGACTGCAATAACTAACTGTAGTAAAAGCAACTCACACCATTACCAATTTGTACCTGGCACTTCTCGAACTTCCCAACTGGTTTCCTGGTATGCCTACTGAGGAGTTGAAGAGGTTCCTTAAGCATACAGCATAAGGAAATAAAGAACTTGCATTTATATAGCGCCTTTACAGTCAATTAAGTATTTTTGAAATGTGGTCAGTGTTATCATGTAGGGAAACATGGCAGCCAATTTGTGCACAGCAAGGTCCCAGAAACAGCAATGAGATAAGTTACCAGATAATCTGCTTTGACGGTGTTGGTTGAGGGATAAATGTTGGCCAAGATAACAGGAGAACTCCCCTGTTCCTCTTCAAATAGTGCTATGGAATCTTTTACATCCACCTGAGGGGGCAAGGGAGGCTCAGGTTAATGTTTGATCCAAAAGACGCGTTTCTGATAGCTGATGTTTCCCTCCTCTATCCCCACCCCAATGGCACTTCTTTACTTCCAAGTAGGGGTGACCTTGCTCTTTGCGGGGATAATACGTATTGAAGAAGGTACCTGACTGACTCAATATTTAATTTCATCCATGTGTCTGGTGAGAATGCTTTCAGGTGCAGGCTATGCATTAATGTGTTAACTTTTTACTCTAACACTACCACCCTAAGTCTTAGGAAGGGGATAAGGCACAGTGGAATACTGAGAGAGGGGTATGGATATGTGGACTGTGACGTGTCTTTTCAATATCCATCTATCTATTGATTTACATAAACCATAAGAGATAGAAGCAGGAGTAGGCCATTCGGCCCCTCGAGCCTGCTCCGCCATTCAATGAGATCATGGCTGATCTGATTTTTACCTCAACTCCACTTTCCCGCCTTTTCCCCATATCCTTTGACTCCCTTGCTGATCAAAAATTTGTCTAACTCAGCCTTGAATGTATTCAATGACTCAGTCTCCACAGCTTTTTGGGGCAAAGAATTCCAAAGATTCACGACCCTCTACACTGTGTGGGCATGGTGGGTATGGGGGTGCAGTGTACTTCTTGCAATATTTTGGGATGTGCATGAGTACTCATGACTTCATCAGATCATTATTCACTTTCTGGTGTTGTATTGCCATTTGTCACGTGGCCAAATTGTCACCGACTGCCGAAACCACCTCCCTCCATACTGCCCGTCAGCCATGGCTCAGTTGGTAGCACTCTGGCCTCGGAGTCAGAAGGTAGTGGGTTCAAGTCCCACTCCAGAGACTTCAGAACAAAATCTAGGCTGACACTGCAGTACTGAGCGAGCGCTGTATCGTTGGAGGTGCTGTCTTTTGGATGAGACGTTAAACATCTCCCCTCTCAAGTAGACATAAAAGATCGGCACTATTCGAAGAAAAGCAGGGGAGATATCCCCGGCATCCTAGCCAATATTTATCCCTCAACCAACATCACAAAAAAAAATTATCTGGTCATTAATGCATTGCTGATTGTGGGACCTTGCTGTGCGCAAATTGGCTGCTGCGTTTCCCACATTACAACAGTGACTGCACTTCAAAAGTACTTAATTGGCTGTAAAGCTCTTTGGGATGTCCTGAGGCTGTGAAAAGCACTGTATAAATGCAAGTCTTTCTTTCATTTACTCCACCATCTTCTGGGGTTTTGGATCATGGATGACAAAGAGCAGGGTCTCTACTTGCCCTAACTTCTGCAAATAATACTGATTCATTAGTGAATCTCGGAGCTCTTGCCCTAGCAGATACCCTTCCTTCTTCTGCTTCACAAACTGTGCTCTCATTCTGTTTCTGTCTCTTTTCCTCCAATTCAAGTGCATCTGGCTTTTTAAGTAGCTGCAGTCTTTTAAATACTGCACCAAAACTTCACTGCACTCCCCTCCCTCCCAGCAGTGATAAATTAGTCAGGACCGGGAATGGCACTGGAAATCCGCCCTAGATACAAAATGAGGACTGCCCCAGGAAAATGCAGCAGGTGCCTGGCAGGATCACTTGGGTGAGTGAAGGTCCCTCCTCCACCTTTCTGGAAGGTGGATGGAAATTCATCCCTATGCGTCTGGATACAAAAGCAATGATTCCTTTTGCCTTTTTTAAATGGCATTACATCTACTTGCATGACTATCTTTAATGACTTCTGTAACTGCAATCAAGGTCCCTCTACTTCATTTAAAACTTTCCATTTAACATATATTTCCTTTCCTTATTCTTATTTCCAAAACGTATTCACATTTTTCTACATTGAACTGCAATTGCCATCCTTCGACCAAGCTTATCTATTTCCCCCAGCAATCCTTCGCAATCCCGTCACAATTTGCCACCACATAGTTAGATCTGATGTGAAAATAGAAAAGGATAATGAAGAATCAAAGATAAGGGTGTTGGAACAGAAAAAGAAAAAGTTCAGTGAGATAAGAAGAGACCTGACCCAAATTAACTTGGCATCAAATTTAGCAAACAAGCTGACAGATCAGCAGTGAGAAATCTTTAAATTTGAGATGCACAGAATACAAATTAGATATATTTGTCACATTTTTGTCTTTTTCTCTCTCTCACACATAGTCCTGCTGTCTAACTTTGCACACAGAATCAGCAGCATGAAATCCCTGCAATTTCACAGAGTTCCAGGATTCCCCAAAGTATAATGAGTCAAAGATTGCACACACATGGCCCCTTCATCAACCCCATCGTCTGCATCAACAGGATAGGATTCCATTCGCTCAATGTCCAGCTCGTTTCTGATCAGGAGCACTGCATTATCTAGGGAAATGCTTCCCTCACAGCTGCCACAATATCTTCATTTTAAGGCAGCTCACCGTGCTAGCCCTCTTTTAATCAGAAAAGCAAGTGCCGGGTGGATCCTGGGAGATCAGGACTACCCTCTACAGCCACGGCTGATGATACTAATGCACAATCCTAGGACATCAGCTGAGCTCCACTATAACAAGATCCATTCTTCCACTACAATCATTGTAGAACACGCTATTGGAATGTCGAAGACATCCTTCAGGTGTCCTGATTGGTATATGGGCAGCTGTACAATATGGTCCAGTTAGGGTCTCAAGGATAGTGGTGTTGTGTTGCATGCTAAACACTGTAGCCTTATAAAGCCGCCTCCTTGTGGAGCCTCTGGATAATGAGGTTACCGAAGGGCTTCAGTGGATCAGGAAGCAAAGCAGCAGCAGGCTGAACAAGATGTAGAGGACACCTTGTCACTGGCTGCAAAATACAATTGTCTCAATCTGATGTAGGAAGACTTTTCTTGACTAATAAAGTGAGAACCTTGGCTCAGTGGTAGCGCTTTCACATCTGAGTCAGAAGGTCGTGGGTTAAAGCCCCATATCAGGACTTAAGCACATAATCTAGGCTGACACTGTTAGCCTAAATTATGCAGTACTGAGAGAGTGTTGCATTATCGGATAAGACATTAAACCAAGGCCCAGTCTGCCCTCTAAGATGGACGTAAAAGATCTTATGGTACTATTCAAAAAAGGGCAAGGGATTTCATCCAGTGTCCTGGCCAATATTTATCCCTGAACAAAAACCACCATTCATCTCATTGCTGTCTGTGGGTCCTTCCATAGTATTACATAGAAGTTACAGCACAGAAACATGCTATTTGCCCCAACTGGTCGATGCGTGCGTTTATGCTCCACACGAACCTCCTCCTACCCCTCTTCATCCAACCCCATCAGTATATCCTTCTATTCCTTTCTCCCTCATGTGCTTATCAAGCTTCCCTTTAAATGCACCTGTGCTATTCGTCTCAACTACTCCTTGTGGTAGCGAGTTCCACATTCTTACCACTCTTTGGGTAAAGAAGTTTCTTCTGAATTCCCTATTGGATATATTGGTGACTATCTTATATTTATGGCCCCTAGTTCTGGTCTCCCCCAAAAGTGGAAACATCTTCTCTACGTCTACCCTATCAAACCCCTTCATAATTTTAAAGACCTCTAATTAGGTCATTAATAATTAATTATTAATGATTGAAGTCATTAAGGAAAATCTGAGTGTAAAACAAAACATGGATAAACCTATCCATTGATTCTGCTATAGCTGCAGAGGTGCGAGAAGGTATGAGCCACACTTAGCCAAAACCTGTAACAGAAACTGTTGTATCTAGAGTAGAGTGAGACTAATTCGATTTGGCCTTAGATCCACGTATGTCGAGTGTAGAGGGCAATGTCTTCTGGAAAGAATTTACAAGAAGGGCATGTGTTTAACAGTTAGGAAAAAGAAAGAAATAATTCTTCCTGTGTGTAGTAAAGGCAAAGCTTAAGAGTCCTATTAATGGCAGAGGCTTGGCTTGCAGTCCATTTTACACTTAGAACTCTCGTCAAGCCATCCTGGTCAGGGGCCCAGCTAGCATTAGTAGAAACAAGATCAGTGAAAGAGCCAAGGCCTATTTTGATTGGTTAATGGATGACTTGCATTGCTGGGATTGTTTGCATTCATTTCCCTAACCCTGGCCTGCAACGGCCAATTGTGAGGAAGGGGATTAGATGTGAAATCCCTTCTCGTCCAGCATAGCAAGACTGGGACTTCAGCATAGAGCCAACCTACACTATTGGAATGCCAACTGTAGTTGGCTTTATTTCCTGCTTACAAAATAAAACAGTGACTACAATTCAAAAGTAATTAATTGGCTGTAAAGTACTTTGGGATGTCCTGAGAATGTGAAAGATATTTTATAAATGTAAGCTCTTTCTTAATACATCTGTCTAGTGCATCGACAGTGCTGTCTACATCTTCCTCTACCCATCAAAAATATGCAAACATCCACAGACCCTTTTCTGTGTGCATAACCTCATACAGCTCCCATTCATGCCACCCTATCCAAGCCCCCTTCAAGCTTTGCCAAAAATGTCTACAACAACTTCAGTGCAACCATAATTTTTATTTACAACCCAGCTTGTGCGAGTGAGATTTTTGTTTGCCTCCTAAGGATTTGGAGCGGTTGCAGGAGAAAGGTAAATAGGGGAAACCAGCACGCAGAGGTCAACTGTCTCCACTTCAGTGGCACTTCCTCAGGACCTATTATGAAAATGTAAAAGTGTCTTTATGTTATAAGTGCTGCGACTGCTGGGAGTACCATGGGCCTGCTGTCAACAGGTCTTCTTCAATGTAAAAGTGGCTTTAGGGACAAAAGACACAAGGTATTGTCCCACTCTGTTTGAGCTTTTTACAGGTTGAAGGAGGGGATGAAAGACATAATGAGAGGAAGTTCACTTGCACCAGAGGTAGACTACCCACACCTGCCATCACCCACACATCTGTTAATTGACTGAGGCATATAGCTACCTGAGAATGCGGCTTTCACAGGTTGGAACTTCACCAGGGAGGCAGTGATGGAGTTGTACCATCTATTGCAATCTGGCCTGTAGACAATCTCCACCACTCGGAATGCACTGCCAGTGGCAGTCAAAGTCAACACAAGTCTGAACTTTAGGACTTCCAGCTCTTTTCAAGATACCACAGAATACATCTGCAACATCAGTCAATATACAATGCACAAATGCATCAAACACGTCACAAACCCCTTCACCACCTTCCTGATGGAAAAACAACAACAGAATGAGCCAGAATGTAAAAAAAGCCACACTAGTGCAGGAGGGGATGCTTTTCTGAGGTTGGGACCAAGATACATGGTGGGGCAGAGTAGAAATTTTACTTTGCACCAGTCTGACTGTGCTATCCCCGTACTGGGTGCCTGTAAATGAAAGTGATCCATTCCCCAGCACTAACATCCCTTACCATGATGAGCACACAAAAAAAGAAATATTCTGGTCTGTGGCTTGTCAATTGTCTGACGTTAAGAACACAGTCAGTGAGCAGACCTAAGATATAAGAGATGATAATGCTGCAGACATGACTCCATAACAGGTTAATTTTGGTCTGTGGAGACCTAATTGCTGTGAGCAACAACAACTGAGCAATCACCATACACAATGGGGTGGAATGGCAAACAGAAATTACAGGAAATTGTCTTTTTTATAATCTTTGAGAGACTGCAGGGAGGCAGGCTACTGGCAGGGTAGTTGATTCTATTTATAACAGGTTTTATTTAATGCTAGTGTTATTGTGATCTGAGCCGTACCAAGGGTTTGCATTAAAAGTATTAGAATTATAGAATCATAGAATGGTTACGGCACAGAAGGCGGCCATTCGGCTCGCCGAGCCTGCGCCGGCTCTTTGCAAGAGAATCTAGCTAGTCCCACTCCCTGCTCTTTTCCTGTAGCCTTGCAAATTTTTCTCCTCCAGGTACCTATCTAATTCCTTTTGAAAGCCACAATTGACCCTGCTTCCACCGCCCTTTCAGGCAATGCATTCCAGATCCTAACCACTCGCTGCGTAAAAAAGTTTTTCCACATCGCCTTTGGTTCTTTTGCCAATCACCTTAAACCTGTGTCCTCTGGTTCTTGACCCTTTCGTTAGTGGGAACAATTTTTCTTTATTTACTTCATGATTTTGAACAGCTCTATCAAATCTCCTCTCAACCTTCTCTGCTCTAAGGAAAACAATCCCAGCTTTTCCAGTCTATCCATGTAACTGAGGTCCTTCATCCTGGAACCATTCTAGTAAATCTTTTCTGCACCCTCTCCAAGGCCTTCACATCGAAAGTGTGGTTCCCAGAATTGGACGCAATACTCTAATTGTGACCGTACTAGTATTTTATAAAGGTTCAACATAACATCCTTACTTTTGTGCTCCATGCCTCAATTTATAAATGTAAGGAATCTTACAACACCAGGTTATAGTCCAACAAATTTATTTTAAAATCACAAGCTTTCGGAGATTATCTCCTTCGTCAGATGAATGAATGAAAAGGTTCTCAAATCGCATATCTTATACTATGTTGGGACAGCATCACACCAATCAAAAGGTGTCGTTGTTATTCAAACAGGCCAGTCACGGAGAACAGCACGTCCCAGTACACTCGATATACATTGTGTCTATTACACAGGCAGGCAGAAAGAAACTCAAAATGGCAGAGAGAGAGAGAGAGAGAGAGAATTTTAAAAAACATATAAATTTTTTCCCCCTTTTTGCTGGTGGGGTTACGTGTAGCGTGACATGAACCCAAGATCCCGGTTGAGGCCGTCCTCATGGGTGCGGAACTTGGCTATCAACTTCTGCTCGACGATTTTGCATTGTCGTGTGTCTCGAAGGCCGCCTTGGAGAACGCTTACCCGAAGATCGGTGGCTGAATGTCCTTGACTGCTAAAGTGTTCCCCGACTGGGAGGGAACACTCCTGTTTGGCGATTGTTGCGCGGTGTCCGTTCATCCGTTGGCCGAGTCACAGGAGTATGAACCATGTACCTGGTGGGTGGTGTCCTGAGGACACCACCCACCAGGTACATGGTTCATACTCCTGTGACTCGGCCAACGTTGTTTACCTCATACGTTGCAGGAAAGGATGCCCCGGAGCATGGTACATTGGCGAGACCATGCAGACGCTGCGACAACGGATGAACGGACACCGCGCAACAATCGCCAAACAGGAGTGTTCCCTCCCAGTCGGGGAACACTTTAGCAGTCAAGGACATTCAGCCACCGATCTTCGGGTAAGCGTTCTCCAAGGCGGCCTTCGAGACACACGACAACGCAAAATCGTCGAGCAGAAGTTGATAGCCAAGTTCCGCACCCATGAGGACGGCCTCAACCCGGATCTTGGGTTCATGTCACGCTACACGTAACCCCACCAGCAAAAAGGGGGAAAAAATTTATATGTTTTTAAAAATTCTCTCTCTCTCTCTCTCTCTGCCATTTTGAGTTTCTTTCTGCCTGCCTGTGTAATAGACACAATGTATATCGAGTGTACTGGGACGTGCTGTTCTCCGTGACTGGCCTGTTTGAATAACAACGACACCTTTTGATTGGTGTGATGCTGTCCCAACATAGTATAAGATATGCGATTTGAGAACCTTTTCATTCATTCACCTGATGAAGGAGATAATCTCCGAAAGCTTGTGATTTTAAAATAAATTTGTTGGACTATAACCTGGTGTTGTAAGATTCCTTACATTTGTCCACCCCAGTCCATCACCGGCATCTCCACATCAATTTATAAAGCCCAGGATCCCGTATACTTTCTTAACTGCTTTCTCAACCTGTCCTGCCACCTTCAACGACCTGTGGACATATACTCCCAGGTCTCTCTGTTCCTGTACCCCCTTTAAGTTGTACCATTTAGTTTATATTGCATCTCCTTGTTCTTCCTACGAAAATGTATCACCTCACACTTCTCAGCGTTAAATTTAATCTGCCACGTGTCCGCCATTCCACCAGCCTGTCTATGTCCTCTTGAAGTCTATCACTATCTTCCTCACTGTTCACTACACGCCCAAGTTTTGTGTCATCTGCAAATTTTGAAATTGTGCCCTGTACACCCAAGTCCAAGTCACTAATATATATCAAGAAAAGCAGTGATCCCAGTACCGACCCCTGGGGAACACCACTGTACACCTCCCTCCAGTCAGAAAAACTGCCGTTCACCACGACCCTCTGTTTCCTATTACTTAGCCAATTTCGTATCCATGTTGCCACTGCCCCATTTATTCCGTGGGCTTCAATTTTATTGACAAGCCTATTATGTGGCACTTTATCATGCCTTTTGGAAGTCCATATACACAACATCAACAACATTACTTATCAAAAAACTCAATCAGGTTAGTCAAACGTGATTTGCCTTTAACAAATCCATGCTGGCTTTCCCTTATTAATCCATACTTGTCCAACAGGCTATTAATTTTGTTCCAGATTATTGTTTCTAAAAGCTTCCCCACCACCGAGGTTAAACTGGCTGGCCTGTAGTTGCTGGGTTTATCTCGAAATCCTTTTTTGAACAAGGGTGTAATGTTTGCAATTCTCTAGTCCTCTGGCACCACCCGTGTCTTAGGAGGAATGGAAGATTGTGGCCAGTACTTCTGCAATTTCCACCCTTACTTCCCTCAGCAAACTAGGATGCATCCCATCTGGATCTGGTGGCTTATCTATTTTAAGTACAGCCAGTACCTCCTCTTTTATCAATTTTCATCCCATCCAGTATCTCAACTACCTCCTCTTTTATTGTGCTTTGGCCGTATCGTCTTCCTTGGTAAAGACAGATGCAAAGTACTCATTTAGAAACTCAGCCATGCCCTCTGCCTCCATGCGTAGATCTCCTTTTTGGTTCCTAATCGGCCCCATCCCTCCTCTTACTACCCATTTACTATTTATATGCCGATGGAAGGCTTTTGGATTTCCTTTTATGTTGGCTGCCAGTCTATTCTCATACTCTCTCTATGCCCCTCTTATTTCCTTTTTCACTTCCCCTCTGAACTTTCTATACTCAGTCTGGTTCTCACTTGTATTAACAACCTGACATCTGTCAATACGCCCCCTTTTTCTGCTTCATCTTATTCTCTATCTCTTTTATCAGCCAGGGAGCTCTGGCTTTGGTTGTCCTACCTTTCCCCCTCGTGGGAATGTATCTCAACTGTTCCCGAACCATCTCTTCTTTAAAGGCCACGCATTGTTCAATTAAAGTTTTGCCTGCCAATCTTTGAATCCAATTACTCAGGCCAGATCCGTTCTCGACCCACTGAAATTGGCCCTCCTTCAATTAAGTATTTTTACTCTAGATTGGTTTGTGTCCTTTTCCATAGCTAATCTAAACCTTATGATATTATGATCACTGTTCCCTAAATGTTCCCCACTGACACTTGCTCCACATGACCCACCTCATTCCCCTGAACCAGATCCAGCAATGCCTCCTTCCTTGTTACTACTGGTCAAGAAAGTTCTCCTGAACACACTTCAGAAAATTTTTCCCCTTTGCTGTTTACACTATTACTATCCCAGTTTATATCAGGATAGTTGAAGTCCCCTGTTATCACTGCTCTATGGTTCTTGCACCTCTCTGCAATTTCCCTGCAAATTTGCTCCTCTATATCCTTCCCACTAGTTGGTGGCCTATAGAATACACCCAGTAGTGCAATGGCACCTCTATTGTTTCTTAACTCGAACCAAATTGATTCTGTCCTTGACCGCTCCAGGACATCTTCTCTCTCGAGTACTGCAATATTCTCCTTAATCAATATTGCCACCACCCCCCTTCCACCTTTCTTTCCTTCCCTATCTTTCTTGAACACCTGGGGCTCGATTTTAGCACCCGCTATCGGGTGCGTTCTCAGCGGGGGGCCCCGAAAATCGCGAAATCCAGGAGCGGGACCGGATCGCGCCTCAATCCCGCCCACTTCCGGGTTCCCCGCTGACCCGCCGGCGTGCGCGCGCAGCCCCCGCTGGTGGGAATCCCGCAGGCAATTAAAGCCAGCGGGATGCCACTTGACAATATTTAGTTTGGAATTTCAGGTCATTAACTGACCTGATTAAGGGACTGTGTGTGATTTTTGATCAACATGGGACTGTTTCCCACACTGGGGGAAACACTCCCAGCTCGAATGGACGTGTTGCAGCTGTCAGCCTGTGGCAGAAGTACTGGCCACAATCTTCCATTCCTCCTAAGACACGGGTGGTGCCAGAGGACAAAGTTTGGCCTCCACCACCCTCCTCCTGACGGTCAAAGTCACCAACCTGCACACTTACCCCGGGGTCCGGAGACATGTACCTACCTTGTGGACCCCCTCAGATGTACATCTTGCGGATGGGGGCCGCCGTAGCTGCAGTCATGACCTCCTCGGAGGGCGAACAGTATCACCAGCCTCGCCATCCATACCGTCCACCTCTGACACGTGGAGCTCCACAACAGAGTGCTGTGACACATCCACCTGTACAGCAGGAGGGAGGGCTACCGCAGAGAGAGATGCGTCGCAGAGGGCACTACCCTCGCCACACGTTCCACAGACCGAGGCTGAGCCTCCTGGACCTCTCTGAGCAGCAGTGCACACGGAGGCTCAGAGTCACTCGACATGTAGCCGTGGACATCTGCAGCCTCTTTCATGCCGAGCTGCTCCTGGCTGGCCCGTGCACCATCTTCCTACCTGTCGCTGTCAAAATCACCACTGCCCTCCCGAACTTCTCCTCCACAGCCCTCCAGGGTGCAACTGGGGACATCGCCGATGTCTCTCAGTCGTCTGCGCAGAAGAGCCCTGCAAATACACCTGCACCCACTCTGCAGTGACACAATGGGTGGCATCAGTGGTGGGTCCTCATAGTGATACCAAGGAGCGGGCATTATTGCATAAACCGGACAGGATTTGCGAAGACATGGCAGTAGTGGTGCCAATATAATGTGTGATGTGAGTTGTTCTGAAATTCAATATAAGTAACAACCATGACAAACCCTCAAACACCCTTGTGCATTCCCTTCATGCTCACGACACGTTTGCCTTACGCTGCCTACTGCACATATGTGATGCATGCCCTGTGGCTGCAGCGCAGGTGGTGGCAGGTTGAGTGAGGCTGGCCGTGAGAGAGATGCACGAGAGGGTGAGTATGGGATAGAGCCATGAGATTGTATGAGGATTGGGTTGTGTGGTAGTGGCAGGGTGAGTAGGTGCAGGCAAGATGAGGATGGGGTTTGAGTGGGTATGAGGAGTGATGTGACAGAGTAGTGTTGGCAGTGCCGAAGGAGATGTGGGGTGGGGGCAGTGATGTGGCAGACGGAGTGTAGGGGACAGACTACGTGTACTCACTTTGGCTGACCTACTGAGGTCATTGGACCGCCTCCTGCACTGTGTGCAGGTGGGCGATATGTTGGTCGCGCAGGTGACCCCCTCTGCCACCTCGAGCCAGGCCTTCCTGGTGGCGGAGGCGGGCTGCTTCCTCCCGCCCGCCGGGTGGAAGATCTCTGTCCTCCCCCTCTTCCTCACCCCATGTATTGATATTTGGGGTGAGACATCATTAAACTGGGAGCAGCCTTCCCCCTGGGCTGCTCCATGCAGTCATCTTTGCTTTTGGTTACAGCATCTGTCAGTGGAGGACTGCCCCTTTAAATAGAGCGCCTCCAGCTGACAGATCTTACTGCGCATGCGCAGCCCGCCCGACGCGCAGATCAGCAGCGGGGAACCCGGAGGAGCAGGTAAGTGAATCCAATTAGTGGGTTGCCTGCTACGATCGCGCGGGAAACCCACTAATTTCACCGGGCGCATTACCCACGCGCCCGCTTGCCCATCCGCCGAGAACCCGCATCCCTGCTAAAATCAGGCCCCTTGTATCCAGGAATACTTAGTACCCAATCCTGCCCTTTTTTGAGCCAGATCTCCGTTATTGCCATAACATCATATTCCCATGTGGCTATTTGCGCCTGCAGCTCACCAACCTTATTTACCACGCTTCGTGCGTTTACACACATGAAACTTAAAGTTAAGACAAAGAATAGCACAAAGGGTTTTCATTTTTATCTCCTGATGCACTGCAGAATTAAGTAACTAAAACCATTGCCTCTCCATCACTCCAATCCTGTCCTCTGGAGCTCGAGAGCCACTTTCTGTGACAGTGTGTAAGCACTAGTGGCGAGTGATGGGGCAGCTCCATGGAGTTCAGGATGTTTTGGCTTTGCATTGATTTCCTAGACAAGCTATCAAGGATTCCAAATGCTATGCTCTATGTAAAATGCAAAGAATTTTTATCCAGTTGTGTGGAAATCAGGAAATCATAGAACCATACAGCCCAGGAGGCCGCCATTCGGCCCATCGTGTCTGTGTCGGCTCTTTGAAAGATCTATCCAATTAGTCCCACCCACTTGCTCTTCACCCATAGCCCTGCAAGATTTTACTTTTGAAGTATATACACATATATAGTTTCAGTTCCCTTCTGAAAGTTACTATTGAATCTGCTTCCACCACCCTTTCAGGTAATGCATTCCAGATCATAACTCGCTGCAAAAAAAAATTCTCCTCATCTCCACCCTGGTTCTTTTGTCAATTATCTTAAATTGGTGTCCTCTGGTTATTGACCACTGGAAACAGTTTCTCCCTATCTACTCTATCAAAACCCTTCATAATTTTGAACACCTCTATTAAATCGCCCCTTAACCTTCTCTGCTGCAGGAAGACAATCCCAGCTTCTCCAGTCTCTCCACATAACTGAAGTCCCTCAACCATGATCCAGGGCTATGGGCAAAGAACAAGGGAGTGGGACTAACTGAATAGATCTTTCAAAGAGCTGGCACAGACACGATGGGCCGATGGCTTCCTTCTGTGCTATGTATGATTCTATGATTTGCTGATTTCCATACAATTGGATGAAAATTCCATACATACCAATTCTTTGCATTTTACATAAAGCATCAGCATTTGGAATCCTTGATAGCTTGTCTGGAAAAGTACATCTCCTCCGCTCCCTCTCCAAGGCCTTGACAACCTTCCCATAGGGTGGTTTCCTGAATTGGACACAATATTCCAGCTGAGGCCTAACCAGTGATTTATAAAGGTTTAGCATAATTTCTTTGCTTTAGTACTCTATTTATAAAGCCCAGGATCCCCTTTGTTCTTTTAACAGCCAACTTGTCGGGCCACCCTCAAAAATGTGTTTATGTGAACCCATGTTCCTCTGTTCCTGTAGTCCCCTTTAAAATTGTACCATTTAGTTTATACTGCCTCTCCTCATTCTTCCTTCCAAAATGCATCACTTCATACTTCTCTGCATTAAATTTCATCCGCCGCGTGTCTGTCTATGTCCTCTTTTTTTTTATTCGTTCACGGGATGTGGGCGTCGCTGGCGAGGCCAGCATTTATTGCCCATCCCTAATTGCCCTCGAGAAGATGGTGGTGAGCCGCCTTCTTGAACCGCTGCAGTCCGTGTGGTGACGGTTCTCCCACAGTGCTGTTAGGAAGGGAGTTCCAGGATTTTGACCCAGCGACGATGAAGGAACGGCGATATATTTCCAAGTCGGGATGGTGTGTGACTTGGAGGGGAACGTGCAGGTGGTGTTGTTCCCATGTGCCTGCTGCTCTTGTCCTTCTAGGTGGTAGAGGTCGCGGGTTTGGGAGGTGCTGTCGAAGAAGCCTTGGCGAGTTGCTGCAGTGCATCCTGTGGATGGTACACACTGCAGCCACAGTGCGCCGGTGGTGAAGGGAGTGAATGTTTAGGGTGATGGATGGGGTGCCAATCAAGCGGGCTGCTTTATCTTGGATGGTGTCGAGCTTCTTGAGTGTTGTTGGAGCTGCACTCATCCAGGCAAGTGGAGAGTATTCCATCACACTCCTGACTTGTGCCTTGTAGATGGTGGAAAGGCTTTGGGGAGTCAGGAGTTGAGTCACTCGCCGCAGAACACCCAGCCTCTGACCTGCTCTCGTAGCCACAGTATTTATATGGCTGGTCCAGTTCAGTTTCTGGTCAATGGTGACCCCCAGGATGTTGATGGTGGGGGATTCGGCGATGGTAATGCCGTTGAATGTCAAGGGGAGGTGGTTAGACTCTCTCTTGTTGGAGATGGTCATTGCCTGGCACTTATCTGGCGCGAATGTTACTTGCCACTTATGAGCCCAAGCCTGGATGTTGTCCAGGTCTTGCTGCATGCGGGCTCGGACTGCTTCATTATCTGAGGGGTTGCGAATGGAACTGAACACTGTGCAGTCATCAGCGAACATCCCCATTTCTGACCTTATGATGGAGGGAAGGTCATTGATGAAGCAGCTGAAGATGGTTGGGCCTAGGACACTGCCCTGAGGAACTCCTGCAGCAATGCCCTGGGGCTGAGATGATTGGCCTCCAACAACCACTGACGTCTGTTACTATCCTCCACATTGTTTACTACATTACCGAGTTTCGCGTCATCTGCAAACTTTGAAATTATGTCCTGTACACCCAAGTTCAAGTCATTAATATATATCAAAAAGACCCCTGGAGAACACCATTGTATACTTTACTCCAGTCTGAAAAACAACCACTGCACCCTGCTTTCTGTCTCTGAGCCAATTTCATATCCACGCTGCCACTGCCCCTTTAATCACATTGGCTTCGAATTTGCTAACAACTTTTATGCGGCGCTTTATTGAATACCTTTTAAAAGTCCATATACATAACATCAACCGCACTACCTTCATCAACCAGCTCCGTTACTTATAGAATCACAGGGCATGATTTTAATCGGGTGTGCAGCGGGGGAAATTCCTGTCGGGAAACTCGGAAGTACAGGTAACATCCTTACGATTTTGACGTAGAACGCCATCAGGCAAGTGTTAAATGGGGGGGGGGGGGGGGGGGAGGGGGGCGGTCAGTGGTTAGTCATCAGAGGGGGGGTCAGTCATCCGGTTGTGGGGGGGGGGGGTTCAGTCACCCCTGATGAGTGATCCTCCCCCTCCCTATGATGACTGATTCTCCCCCGATGACCCCTGATGTTAGGCTGACTGGGCTATATTTGCCAGATTTATCCCTCTCCCCACTTTGAACAGGCGTGTAACATTTGCAATCCTCCAGGCTCTGGCACCACCCCCATATCTAAGGAGGATTGGAAGACTGTGGCCAGAGCCTCTGCAATGTCTATCCTTACTTCCCTAAGCAACCTAGGATGCATCCCATCCGGACCAAGTGACTTTTCTACTTTGAGTACCGCCAACCTTTTAAGTACCTCCTCTTTATTTATTTCTTTTCTAACCAATTTCTCTACTCCCCCCTTCCTTTACTGTGTCTTTGGCAGTATCCTCTTCTTTTGTAAAGATAGATGTAAAGTGCTCATTTCGTACCTCAGCCATACCCTCTGCCTCAACAAGATTATTTCCTTTTTGGTCCATAAGCAGCCTCACCCTCCCTAAACTATCCTTTTACTCTTTATATAATTATAAAAGGCTTTAGTATTCCCTTTTATGTTGCCAGCTAATCTTTTCTCATACACTCTCTTTGCCCCTCTTATTTCCTTTTTCAGTTCTCCTCTGTACGTTCTGTATTCTACTTGATTCTCTACTGTATTATGAACCTGACATTTATCATTAGTCTCTTTTTTCTGTTTCATTTTAATCACAATTTATTTAGTCATCCAGCAAGCTCTAGCTTTTGATGCCCTTCCATTCCCCCTCAGGAATGTGTACCTGAACTATCTCCTCCTTGAAGGCCTTCTGCTGCTCATTTACTGTTTTACATGCCAGTCTTTGTTTCCAATCCACCTGGACCAGATCCCTTTTCAACTCACTGAAATTAGAAATCTTAAAACAGCTGCATCCCTTTCAATATCATTAACATCAAATACTCAATGATGCGTCTGTAGAAAAATGCCACACAGAGGTGAGAAAAGACCCATCTTACCCATCAATGCATCAGCCAGTGTAAACAATTTTACAACACCAAGTTATAGTCCAACAATTTTATTTGAAATTCACAAGCTTTCGGAGGCTTCCTCCTTCCTCAGGTGAATGTTGTGGAAATGAAATCCTCGAACCCTTCGCATTTATAAATCACAGAACAATACCTGGTGATTACAGATAGTCTTTCCAACTGCCCATTGCCAAGGCAATCACAGTGTGCAGACAGAGAGGTGTTACCTACAAGGCCACCGAATATACAAACAACCAAAAAAAGAGAGAGGCAGAAACATAGAAACATCCGGAAGGAAGAGAAAGACAGCAAATGAACAGTTATATTAAAAACAGATAACATTTGTTCGCTGGTGGGGTTACGTGTAGCGTGACATGAACCCAAGATCCCGGTTGAGGCCGTCCTCATGGGTGCGGAACTTGGCTATCAGTTTCTGCTCGACGATTTTGCGTTGTCGTGTGTCTCGAAGGCCGCCTTGGAGTATGCTTACCCGAAGTTCGGTGGCTGAATGTCCTTGACTGCTGAAGTGTTCCCCGACTGGGAGGGAACCCTCCTGTCTGGGCGATTGTTGCGCGGTGTCCGTTCATCCGTTGTCGCAGTGTCTGCATGGTCTCGCCAATGTACCATGCTCTGGGGCATCCTTTCCTGCAACGTATGAGGTAGACAACGTTGGCCGAGTCACAGGAGTATGAACCATGCACCTGGTGGGTGGTGTCCTCTCGTGTGATGGTGGTATCTGTGTCGATGATCTGGCATGTCTTGCAGAGGTTACCGTGGCAGGGTTGTGTGGTGTCGTGGACGCTGTTCTCCTGAAAGCTGGGTAATTTGCTGCGAACGATGGTCTGTTTGAGGTTGGGTGGCTGTTTAAAGGAGAGTAGTGGAGGTGTGGGGATGGCCATAGCGAGGTGTTCGTCATCATTGATGACATGTTGAAGGCTGCGGAGAACACGGCGTAGTTTCTCCGCTCCGGGGAAGTACTGGACGACGAAGGGTACTCTGTTGGTTGCGTCCCGTGTTAGTCTTCTGAGGAGGTCTATGCGATTTTTCGCTGTGGCCCGTCGGAACTGTCGATCAATGAGTCGAGCGTCATATCCCGTTCTTACGAGGGCGTCTTTCAGCGTCTGTAGGTGTCCATCGCGTTCCTCCTCGTCTGAGCAGACCCTGTGTATTCGCAGGGCCTGTCCATAGGGAATGGCGTCTTTGACGTGGTTAGGGTGGAAGCTGGAAAAGTGGAGCATCGTGAGGTTGTCCGTGAGCTTGCGGTAGAGTGAGGTGCTGAGGTGCCCGTCTTTGATGGAGATTCGTGTGACTCTTTCCTCTTCGGTTGCTGTACCGCGGATCCCTCTGCTGTTCCGGATCGTTGACTGTCTCATTGGGTTCGCTGCTGAAATCTTGGGGTTTGTGGAAGAATTCCCGGAGCCGCCAAACAGACGAGATACCGCCAAACAGACGAGGCAACGGAACTACGCTGCCTACATGAAAACAAAGAGCAGGAAGCTGGAGAAACTCGGCATCACCACCAGCATCGACCAAGCTTCCCCTGGTATCACGGTTGCAACCACAGGGAAGTCTATCGTCAATTTGTCCGACCACACCCTTCAACCAGACGAAATCGAAGCTCGCAGCAAATTACCCAGCTTTCAGGAGAACAGCGTCCACGACACCACACGACCCTGCCACGGTAACCTCTGCAAGATATGCCAGATCATCGACACAGATACCACCATCACACGAGAGGACACCACCCACCAGGTGCATGGTTCATACTCCTGTGACTCGGCCAACGTTGTCTACCTCATACGTTGCAGGAAAGGATGCCCCAGAGCATGGTACATTGGCGAGACCATGCAGACGCTGTGACAACGGATGAACGGACACCGCGCAACAATCGCCCAGACAGGAGGGTTCCCTCCCAGTCGGGGAACACTTCAGCAGTCAAGGACATTCAGCCACCGACCTTCGGGTAAGCATACTCCAAGGCGGCCTTCGAAACACATGACAACGCAAAATCGTCGAGCAGAAATTGATAGCCAAGTTCCGCACCCATGAGGACGGCCTCAACCGGGATCTTGGGTTCATGTCACGCTACACATAACCCCACCAGCGAACAAATGTTATCTGTTTTTAATATAACGGGTCATTTGCTGTCTTTCTCTTCCTTCCGGATGTTTCTATGTTTCTGCCTCTCTCTCTCTGTTTTTTTTTGGTTGTTTGTATATTCGGTGGCCTAGTAGGTAACACCTCTCTGTCTGCACACTGTGATTGCCTTGGCAACGGGCAGTTGGAAAGACTATCTGTAATCACCAGGTATTGTTCTGTGATTTATAAATGCGAAGGGTTCGAGGATTTCATTTTTTTTTTATTCGTTCACGGGATGTGGGCGTCACTGGCAAGGCCGGCATTTATTGCCCATCCCTAGCGAGATTTTTACAACTGAGTGGCTTGCTAGGCCATTTCAGAGGGCAATTAAGATTAATTAATTCCACAACATTCACCTGAGGAAGGAGGAAGCCTCCGAAAGCTTGTGAATTTCAAATAAAATTGTTGGACTATAACTTGGTGTTGTAAAATTGTTTACAATTGTCAACCCCAGTCCATCACCGGCATCTCCACATCATCAGCCTGTGTACACTACCTCTCTCCCTGCTTGCACTACATAAGTATTTTTTGTTTGCCGTGTTGTGATGTACTTTGGCCCTTTATTTGTTGTATTCTACTTTTTATTCATTACCACCCTTTTGAGGTCGTGAATTTCTAAAATCCTTTGTACAGGAATGGAATTTTAGACACTTGGTTGATTTTCCAAGATCTAAAAGTTCAGGGACCCATTTGCCTTCCTACTAATTGATAGCGTCGAAATCACGCCATAGGAAAACGTCTTTGTATTTTAGGAACTGTTTGACTAAAGAGTTCTACTCCTGTAAATCTTACCTGCACTTTAACGTTCCCTACGGATCATGGACCACCCTTGTTGACCAGTCTCACCTTGTGGCTGAGAGATGCAGCACTCCCCCACCACACCTAGAGGGTGCTGGGCTGCCTCAGGAGACGGTTATTTTGATTCCTAGCCTGCCTTTCATTGGGCCGTAGTAATGTCAGTCACAGGCAATTGGCCTGCTGATTGGTGGATACCCACCAAGGGGCGGGATGAAGAAGGCGGGCGGTGCCACGCGCAGGTGAACCAGAAACGGTTTTTTTTCAAAAATAATTCGCCTCGTCTCGCGACCGAAATAAACGATTAGGGGCCAGAATGGGGGAGCGCGCGCCGGGGCCGCGCAACCACTGCCAGCGCCTCAACTACATCTGCCTCAAGTTCACCCTCGTCACATACGCCACCATCTTCTGGGTAAGTAGGAGAGCGGGGATCAGCGGCTGCGAGATCAAAGTTTGCAGACTGTGTCGCCAGAGCAACTAGTAATGAAAGCCCCGGGCAGCCCGGACCTGGCACCGGGCCCCGGGGCAGCCCGGACCTGGCACCGGGCACCCCGGACCCGGCACTGAACCCGGGACACCCGGGACCCGGCACTGAACCCGGGACACCCGGGACCCGGCACTGAACCCGGGACACCCGGGACCCGGCACTGAACCCGGGACACCCGGGACCCGGCACTGAACCCGGGACACCCGGGACCCGGCACTGAACCCGGGACACCCGGGAGCCGGCACGGGGACCCGGGGACCCCGGAGCCGGCACTGAGCCCCGGGGAGCCGACACGGGCACCCCGGAGCCGACACTGAGCCCCGGGCACCCCGGAGCCGGCACTGAGTCCCCCAGGCCCAGCAGCTGAGGCCTGGGCACCCTGGGCCTTGCACTGACAACCCTGGACATGGCAACCAGAGCCCTGGCACTGATAGCCCTGGACAAGGGACTGATACTGTGGCATAGAGAACCTTGTACATGGCAGTGATAACAATTGACCTGACACCAAAAGGCCTGGCGCTGATAGCCCTGGACCTGACACAGTGAGCACTGGAGCTTCCACCAAGAACCCTATCACTGGTACACAAGCCCTGAACCTAGCATTGAGAGCTCTGGATATGGTGCAGATAGCCCTGGCTGATGGCCATGTCTGGACCAAAAGATTTAGGGGTTGCCACACTGAGTCCAAAACTGGGCAAATAAGAAAGAACTTGTATTTATATAGCGCCTTTCATGACCTTAGGATGTATCGAAGTGCTTCACAGTCAATTAAGCACTTATAATCACTGTGGTAATGTAGGGAAACTAGGTAGCCAATTTGTGCATGGCAAGATCCCACAAACTGCAATGAGATAAATAACCAGATAATCTGATTTTAGTAATGGAGGTTCAGGACTAAATATTGACCAGGCCACCAGGAGAACTCCTGTGCTCTTCTTCACGTTGTGCCATGGGATGTTTTATGTCCACTGGAGAGGGTAGATTGAACCTCAGTTTCACATCTCAACCGAAAGACAGCAAAAAAGAAAGAACTTGCATTTATATAGCGCCTTTCACGACTTCAGGATGTCCCAAAGCACTTTACAGCCAATGAAGTACTTTTGAAGTGTAGTCACTGTTGTAATGTAGGAAACACGGCAACCAATTTGTACACAGCAAGGTCTCACAAGCAACAATGTGATATTGACCAGATAATCTGTTTTTGTGGTGTTGGTTGAGGGATGAACACTGGCCAGGACATCGGGGAGAACTCCCTTGCTCTCCTTTGAACAGTGCCATGGGATGCTTTACGTCCACCTGAGAGGGCACCGGGGCTTCGGGTTAACGTCTCATCCAAAAAATGGCACATCCGACAGTGCAGCACCTCCTCAGTACTGCACTGGACTGTCAGTCTAGATTATGTACTCAAGTTCCTGGAGTAGGGCTTGAACCCACAACCTTCTGACTTGGAGGCGAAAGAGACAACACTGAGACAAAGCTGATACTCAATGCAGTGTTTGTGTGGTGGGTGTCGCCAGAGATGGCATTGACTACCTGTTGATGTAACACTGGGTGACTTTTGGAGCATAGGGATTCTGAGGCTCGAGGGGATAAATGGCCCACTTATGTTCCTATGCTATAGAGACTTGGGCCTAAATTTTAACCAGGGGGAGGGTGGGGGCGCAATTCCTGACGAGAAAGCCAGAAGTATGTGTTTCCCGGACGTCTTTACGATTTTGACGTAAAGACATCTTTTATTTGTTATTTTTTGTCAGTTTCCCGCCGACAGGCCAGCCTGATTGACATTGTCAGGGGAGAGGAGGAGGAGGAGGAGGAGGAGAGGAGGAGGAGGAGGAGGAGGAGGAGGAGGGGGGGAGAGGAGGAGGAGGAGGAGGAGGAGGAGGGGGGGGAGGAGGGGGGGGAGGAGGGGGGGGAGGAGGGGGGGGAGAGGAGGAGGAGGGGGGGGAGAGGAGGAGGAGGAGGAGGGGGGGGGAGGAGGAGGAGGAGGAGGGGGGGGGGGAGGAGGAGGAGGAGGGGGAGAGGAGGAGGAGGAGGGGGAGAGGAGGAGGAGGAGGGGGAGAGGAGGAGGAGGGGAGGGGGAGGGGGCGGGGAGAGGGGAGGGGGCGGGGGGGGGAGAGGGGAGGGGGCGGGGGAGGTCGGGAGTCATCGGAGGTCGGTCATCAGGGAAGTCAGAGGGGCCGGAGATCATGGGAGGGTTTAAAGATCGTGGTGGGGGGTCACTGCAGGTAGGCTTCTTGGGCCTGGGGGAAGCAGTCCTGCTCCTCCGGGCCCAAAAGCAGTGAGATAAAGGCACTTACCTGCTGTTATGGACCTTCTCGCCTCCTCTTGTGTGGCGTGAAGTAGAAGGCCCGGAAATCCCGGCCCCCAGGAGTAAAAAATAAAAAAGCTGTAAAAATGGAGGCCCACAGCCTCCTTGGAAGCTTTCAGTGACCAACCAAGAGCGGGTTGGTTGCTCGTCCCACCTCCGTGAAAACCGGAAGTGGGCGAGTTGGGGTCGGGTTTTTGGGTTTTTTTACCGTTGTTACCTTCCCACCCGCACCCAACCTGCCCGTTTGTGGGGTTAAAATTTAGGCCACTGTGTTTGTCAAAGATTTGGTGTCCTTTTGGTTATAAAGGTTCTGGAGAGTTGTGGTTTTTTTTTTAGTCAGTTGGGTGTTGACATGGTCGTCATGGCCAAAAGCCTCCAAATCAAACTATAGTATATGGAGTGTGTATTTTCTCCCTGCAGGGACACACCTCATTTAATTAAGCCTGGATAGCTTAGGCACAAGTTGGCTTTGAGACTCCCAGTGTATGTAGGGGCATGATTGGAGTTTATTTTTATTTATTCTCAAGATATGGGTTTTGCTGGCAAGGCTGGCATTTATTGCTCATCCTTAGTTGCCCTGAGCAGTTGTCTTCAACCGCTGAAGTCAGTTGACGAAGGTACAATGATGTTAGGCAGGATTTTGACCCGGTGATGATGAAGGAATGGCGATGTATGTCCAAGTCAAGGTGGTGTGTGACTTGGAGGGGAACATGGAGGTGATGGCGTCCCCATGCGCCTGCTGTCCGTGTCTTTCTAATGTGGTGGAGGCCGCAGGTTTGGGAGGTGCTGCCGAAGAAGTCTTGGTGAATTGCTGCATCGTACCCTGTAGATAGTACACACTGCAGCCACAGTACATCAATGATGGAAGATGTGGACGTTTAATCTGATGGATGAGGTGCCGATCAAGCGGTCTGCTTTGACCTGGATAGGCTTCTTGAGTAGTTGCAGCTGCATCGATCCAGGGAGGTGGATAGTATTTCATCACAGTTCTGACTTGTGGCTTATAGATGGTGAAAAGGCTTTGAGTTAGGAGGAGAGACACTGTCCTCAGAATACCCAGCTTCTGACCTGTAGCAAGGGCATTTATGTGGCTGGTCAATGGTGACCCCTAGGATGTTGATGGTGGGGGATTCGGCGATGGTGATGCCATTGAATGTTATGGGGCAGTGGTTAGACTCTCTCGTGTTGGTCATTGCCTCGAAGTAGCATCCAGAGCAAAGAGTGGTCCAGATGCAGTTGTTAGGGGCTTAGGCTACCTAATTATTTTTTTCCCTGTAACCTCTATTCAGTGAGTATTTTTAGATGATTTATGGTCTGGCCGCTGCTGAATAGGCAGTTTGTTATGTGTGTGTTTGGACATCTATGGGCAGTGGTCTCTCATTGACTATCAACATGGTTTCATGAACAGCTGTGAATGAAAACATCCCCTGTTGATAAAAAATTGTAAGATAATGGTGTAGATAGTAGAATATGTCCTGTGTGTACGGACTGTACTCTTGGAACTTCCAGTATTCAGTCTAAATATGTTCGGGGTATTGGACCAACTTTGTCCTTCCTCACACGTGTATGCAGACTAAAATGTATTTCTACTATAAATGTCTAAGGTTTATAAAATGCCCAATTTAGCTTGCCCCTGAACCACCTATATGTACCCACTCCAGGTTATTAAATAGTTACACATTGAGCCATTCAACATAGATTTGCAGTACAACCAGTGGAGCCTGAGTTAACTCCCTCTTGTCAGAGTCCAAAAAGACAATGGCAGAGGGATGTGCAAACTATTGCTATTTTATTCAAACAGCTAAGTTAACATAACTAATATCGTCATAAGGTTAAGCATTGAGGTTACAGTCGGCATTTAAGTTCGGCTTTAAGGTTACAATTGGCACTTGGGTAGACAGAGACTAATCAACAGAGTATAAATCATTGCAGGTAGATTCAAGATAATAGCTTCTAGCTGTGGCTGATTGCTAGGGGATGCTAAGAGGTATGAATTGGCCAGAAAATTCTGGCTGTCATCAAAACATGTGAACTTTAACTATCATATAATTCCTGACATAAGCCTATGAAAATTGATTGACATATTGAAAGTGACTCACATGACCGAGTTAACAGTTCTTAACTAGGCAATAAGATTTGAGCTAGAAAAGTGTTTGTTAAGCATATCTCAGCCATAACATGAATCTTTTGCTTACAATATAACAAAGTTATTTTCAAAGTCCGAGGTTGCCATACAGCTTAGTAAGATTAGATTTTCAGTTCTCAGACAAGTTAATAGCTTTGAATATGCAGGCTATCCCTGTGGCGATACCTGCTCCTTTGCGGTCCCACCTTTTTAACTTCCTCTTAGAAGCTTATGATGAGTCACCATCTATGGCTGTCGTCATCTTTCTTCAGTCATTGTTTTGTCTTGGTCTCGTACTTTGCATGCACATGTTTTTCTGTGTTGCTGTATTGTACAGATGGTTTTACTCTATGCTCAGACACGTGAGTAATTCATTACAATGATATCCTTTACAAGTTGTACTTCTGTCAGCTAAAAATGGAATCTCCACTAATTTCACAATTTCAATTCTAAAACTCCTTTTGTCTCTTTCTCCTCTGCCACTTCCAACTCTTAGTCTCTCCTCGGCCGCTGTTCCCTCGCTCTCTCCTCGGCCGCTGTTCCCTCGCTCTCTCCTCGGCCGCTGTTCCCTCGCTCTCTCCTCGGCCGCTGTTCCCTCGCTCTCTCCTCGGCCGCTGTTCCCTCGCTCTCTCCTCGGCCGCTGTTCCCTCGCTCTCTCCTCTCTTGTTCGGTTTGTGGGGTTAGGCTTAAAAATAAATTATTCCTTAAATTACATATTGATATTTTTAGGTTAATCCCTCTATGGATTAGTACAAGAGTTTGATCTCAAAGGATGTTTGATTGAAGTTTTCTTCTAATAGTAGTTACGACTTCTGTGGTGGGCAGGTGCTGTTGATGGGTTGGTCGATAGTTCACTTCTAGATACTTGGTATCATATTTATAAGCAACTGAAGTCAGAAATCACAGAAGTTCTGGTAAGAGTGCACATTAAAAGCTGTGGATGTTTTTCGGAAGGTTAACTCGCAATGCTCTAATTAGAATCATAGAAAATTTACGGCACAGAAGAAGGCCATTCGGCCCATCGTTACCACGCCAGCTGAAAATGAGCACCCAGCCTAATCCCATTTTCCAGCACTTGGTCCATTCCCTTGAAGGTTACTGCACTTCAGGTCCACATCCAGGTACTTTTTAAAGGAGTTGAGGGTTTCTGCCTCTACCACCCTTCAGGCAGTGAGTTCCAGACCCCCACCACCCTCTGGATGAATTTTTTTTTCCTCTGCTTCCCTCTAATCCTTCTACCAATCACTTTAAACCTATGCCCCCTGGTTATTGACCTCTCTGCTAAGGGAAATAGGTCCTTCCTATCCACTCTATCTAGGCCCCTCACAATTTTGTACACCTCAATTAAATCACCCCTCAGCCTCCTCTGTTCCAAAGAGAACAACCCCAGCCTATCCAATCTTTCCTCATAGCTAAAATTCTCCAGTCCTGGCGACAGCCTCGTAAATCTCCTCTGTACAATTACTTCCTTCCTGTACTCGGCACTCAAGCTGTGGCCTAACCAGTATTTTATTCCAGCATAACCTCCCTGCTCTTATATTCTATACCTCGGCTAATAAAGGAAAGTATTCCATATACCTTCTTAACCACCTTATCTACCTGTTCTGCTACCTTCAGGAATCTATGGACATGTACTCCAAGGTCCCTCACTTCCTCTGCACCTTTCAGTATCTTCCCATTTATTGTGCACTCCTTTGCCTTGTTTGCCCTCCCCAAATGCATTACCTCACACTTCTCTAGATTGAATTTCATTTGCCACTTTTCTGCCCACCCGACCAGTCCATTGATATCTTCCTGCAGTCCACAGCTTTCCTCCTCACTATCAACCACACGGCCAACTTTTGTATCATCTGCAAACTTCTTAATCATGCCCCGTACATTTAAGTCCAAATCATTAATATATATCACAAAAAGCAAGGGACCGAGTACTGAGCCCACTGGAAACAGCCTTCCAGTCACAAAAACACCTGTCGACAATTACCCTTTGCTTCCTGCCACTGAGCCAGTTTTGGATCCAACTTGCCACTCTCCCTGGGATCCCATGGGCTTGTACTTTTTTGACCAGTCTGCCTTGTGGGACCTTGTCAGAAGCCTTGCTAAAATCCATGTACGCTACATCAAATGCACTACCCTTATCAACCCTCCTTGTGACCTCCTCAAAAAATTCAATCAAGTTAGTTAAACATGACCTTCCCTTAACAAATCTATGCTATGATGTGGAGATGCCGGTGATGGACTGGGGTGGAAAAATGTAAGGAGTCGCACAACACCAGGTTATAGTCCAACAGCTTTATTTGAAATCACAAGCTTTCGGAGCTTTGCTCCTTCGTCAGGTGAAGTGAAGAGTTGCATAAAGGCACAGCATATATAGTCAGAGAGCAATGCCTGGTGATTACAGATAATCTTTCTAACTGCCCTTTATCACACCTCGGCAGAGAGATAATCACAGCAATCAAAGGAGTGAATGGTGTTCAGACAGGTTAGTCAGGGAAACATTACATCCAAGAATACTGAGGTGGGGTCACAAGGGGTCAAATCAGACGACACACACACACACACACAACCACACACACACACAACCACACACACACACAACCACACACACACACAACCACACACACACACAACCACACACACACACAACCACACACACACACAACCACACACACACACAACCACACACACACACAACCACACACACACACAACCACACACACACACAACCACACACACACAACCACACACACACACAACCACACACACACACAACCACACACACACACAACCACACACACACACAACCACACACACACACAACCACACACACACACAACCACACACACACACAACCACACACACACACAACCACACACACACACAACCACACACACACACACACAACCACACACACACACACACAACCACACACACACACACACAACCACACACACACACACACAACCACACACACACACACACAACCACACACACACACACACAACCACACACACACACACACAACCACACACACACACACACAACCACACACACACACACACAACCACACACACACACACACAACCACACACACACACACACAACCACACACACACACACACACACGTTGTGCTGGAAATAGCAGCAGGGCCGGCCGCACCTGTGTATGGAGAACAAGCCAACTACGACTTGAGTCGGGATGACTCCATGTCAGGTGGGGTTACATATAGCGTGACATGAACCCAAGATCTCGGTTGAGGCCGTCCTCATGGGTGCGGAACTTGGCTATCAATTTCTGTTCGATTTTGCGTTATCGTGTGTCTCGAAGGCCGCCTTGGAGAACACTTACCCGAAGATCGGAGGCTGAATGTCCTTGACTGCTGAAGTGTTCCCCGACTGGGAGGGAACCCTCCTGTCTGGCGATTGTTGCGCGGTGTCCGTTCATCCGTTGTCGCAGTGTCTGCATGGTCTCGCCGATGTACCATGCTCCGGGGCATCCTTTCCTGCGACGTATGAGGTAGACAACGTTGGCCGAGTCACAGGAGTATGCACCATGTACCTGGTGGGTGGTGTCCTCTCGTGTGATGGTGGTATCTGTGTTGATAATCTGGCATGTCTTGCAGAGGTTACCGTGGCAGGGTTGTGTGGTGTCGTGGACGCTGTTCTCCTGAAATCTGGGTAATTTGCTGCGAACAATGGTCTGTTTGAGGTTGGGTGGCTGTTTGAAGGCGAGTAGTGGAGACGTGGGGATGGCCTTAGCGAGGTGTTCGTTGTCATCGATGACATGTTGAAGGCTGCGAAGAACATGGCGTAGTTTCTCCACTCCGGGGAAGTACTGGACGATGAAGGGTACTCTGTTGGTTGTGTCCCATGTTTATCTGCTGAGGAGGTCGATGCGATTTTTCGCTGTGGCCCGTCGGAACTGTCGATCAATGAGTCGAGCGGCATATCCCGTTCTTACGAGGGCGTCTTTCAGCGTCTGTAGGTGTCCATCGCGTTCCTCCTCGTCTGAGCAGATCCTGTGTATTCGCAGGGCCTGTCCATAGGGGATGGCCTCTTTGACGTGGTTAGGGTGGAAGTTGGAGAAGTGGAGCATCGTGAGGCTGTCCGTGGGCTTGCGGTGGAGTGAGGTGCTGAGGTGCCCGTCTTTGATGGAGATTCGTGTGTCCAAGAAAGAAACCGATTCTGAGGAGTAGTCCATGGTGAGTTTGATGGTGGGATGGAACTTGTTGACGTTATCGTGTAGTCTCTTCAGTGATTCTTCGCCGTGGGTCCATAGGAAGAAAATATCGTCGATGTATTTGGTGTATAGCGTTGGTTGGAGATTCTGTGCAGCGAAGAAGTCGTGCTCGAACTTATGCATGAAAATGTTGGCGTATTGGGGTGCGAATTTGGTACCCATGGCTGTTCCATGTGTTTGGGTAAAGAACTGGTATCGAAGGTGAAGACATTGTGATCCAGGATGAAGCGGATGAGTTGTAGGATGGCGTCTGGAGATTGGTGGTTGTTGGTGTTGAGTACTGAGGCTGATGCAGCGATGCCGTCATCGTGGCGGATACTGGTGTAGAGTGCCGAGACGTCCATCGTGGTGAGAAGTGTTCCTGGTTCAACTGGTCCGTGGGTGCTGAGTTTTTGTAGGAAGTCTGTAGTGTCGCGACAGAAGCTGGGGGTTCCCTGTACGATGGGTTTCAGGATGCCCTCGACGTATCCAGAGAGGTTCTCGCACAGGGTTCCGTTGCCTGATACGATAGGACGTCCGGGTGTGTTGGCTTTGTGTATCTTTGGGAGGCAGTAGAAGTCTCCCACGCAGGGAGTACGTGGGATGAGAGCACGTAGGATGCTTTGAAGGTCTGGATCGAAGGTCTTGATCAGTTTGTTGAGCTGGTGGGTGTGTTCTTTGGTTGGATCTACGGGTAACCGTTTGTAGTGTTCCTAGTTGTCCAGTTGTCGGTATGCTTCTTTGCAATAGTCCGTTCTGTTCTGTATGACGATGGCTCCTCCTTTGTCCACTGGTTTGATGACGATATTGCGGTTAGTCTTGAGAGCGTCGATGGCGTTGCGTTGTGGTCGGGTGACATTCAGGACTGTCTTGTGAGTGCGGCTGATGAATCTGGCGTTGACGCATCTCCTGACAGCTTGAGCATACATGTCAAGCTTAGGGCAGCGACCCTCCGGAGGGGTCCAATTTGACTCTTTCTTCTTCGGTTGCTGTACCGCGGATCCCTCTGTCTGCTGTTCCGGATCGTTGATTGTCTCATTGGGTTCGCTGCTGAAATCTTGGGGTTTGTGGAAGAATTCCCGGATGAATTGCCCTGTGTCCACCGCGAGACCGATGGGGTCCATTTTGGTGGTGGGGCAGAAATTGAGCCCTCGGCGGAGAACTTCGATTTCGTCTGGTTGAAGGGTGTGGTCGGACAAGTTGACTATGGACTTCCCTGTGGTTGCAACCGTGGTACCGAGGGTGGCTTGGTTGCTGCTGGTGGTGATGCCGAGTTTCTCAAGCTTCCTGCTCTTGGTTTTCATGTAGGCAGCGTAGTTCCGTTGCCTCGTCCATTTGGCGGTGTCTCGTAGCTGGTCGTCTGTGTCCCGAGCACAGGTTGAGAGTATGGACTCTATCTTGGTTTCGAGGTTATGGCGTCTGCTGTAGAGCTGGTGTACGAGATGGTTGCGGATTGTGCGAGAGGTACGACGGCAGACTCTCTCAGCGTAGTCTGTTTTGTATGTCGACTTGAGTGGGTTCGTGATCTGTAGTCCTTTCGGGATCTTGTCTGCTTTCTTGCAGCTCTGTAGAAACTTGATGTCTGTGTCGATATGCACGATCTTCTGACTGTCCTTGATTACTCCATGTCTTTCTAAGTGACGGTTTATCCTATCCCTCAGAATTGATTCTAATAATTTGCCCACCACCGTGGTTCGACTGACTGGCCTGTAATTACTCGGTCTATCCCTCGCTCCCTTTTTAAACAATGGTACAACGTTAGCAATCCTCCGGCACCACGCCTGTATCCAGGGAATAAATTGGGAAAAGTTTTATGACTGTACGAAATTGTTTATTTGAGGTGACTTGTTATATATTAAAAGTCTACATGCTGTATTAATTCATGCATTTAAATGTCCTCATTTTAAAAAGCCCTCCTCCCTATGTATATTACTGATTGAGGTGGTCTTTTCAAAGCTCTAAATAAAGCAAGTGTTCTGGACATTATTAGTCAGCAGTAACAGAAGCCTTACCACATCAGACATATGTAGGAAGAAATGGGGTTTCGTTGCCAATCAGCGATTGAAGGCCTAATTGCAGCAGTCTGTTTAGTTGCTAATATCCAAGTAAATGGGTGACCTAAAGTCTTTGACAAAAGCATTTCTGAGTTGATTACACATTTGTATGCATTAGAAATGCTCTTAACTGACGTTGGCATACTTCCCAGACAAATGTTTGCCTTTGCTTACCTGATTGAAACCTTTTAAAATCTTTGTTTCAATGAATCCAAATGCTCACTTTTTTTGCTTTCAGTGTTTAGACAGGCAATGTGAAATAGGTCGTTCCCTGATAATATAGTATGTGATGGGACCAGCAGTATTTGCTTAATCAGTTGCTGCAGGAACTACATACTGATTCCAGAATGAGCAGATAAAATGTTTAGTGTAAAATAGAACAGTGACCAATAATCACTGATGATACACTGAAAAAAGAATGCTACATAATACGCTCACCCTTTCAGCTTGTGGCTTCAGAACTGAGGAGCATTATTGCACAGGAGTGAGATAGGAAAAAATGCATGCTGGAGCTTTACCTTAGCACCCCAATGCCTCGAATTGCATAATGAACCTACATTAGTTTCAAAGTCATTGTGATTAGAGTGAGTCTACTCAGGAGAACAGACAAGTGATACCTGTGGCGATTCAATAATTAGCGGAATAGACAGCCTGCTTTGCAGCTGCACCCTGAGACCAGATGGTACCAGGGTAAGGAACATAATGGAATGGGTAGAAAATACTAAAAAGTCATGGTTGACCTAGGAAAGAGTGTAATGGAGTTGTTGCCGGGTATATTTGAGGAGGTAGGCACTTGACTGAAGAACAAGACTTCGAGGGTAGTAATTTCCGGATTAACCCCGGTACCACAAATTAAGGAGAAATGGATATGGTATGTCAACATTTGGCTTGAAGGATGACATGGAAGGGAGAGTTTCAGGTTCCTAGGACACTGGGCTGGGAGAAACTATTCAGTTGGGATGGTTTCACAAGCACTGGTACCTGTAGCTTTGCATAGAAGGTGCATAGACCCCTGCACAGCATGCATGCACGCATTGTTTAAGGGATGAGGGGGGAGAATACTGATCTGAAAAAAGAATTAAGAAGGGCAAGGAGAGTGGATGACTATAGATTAGCGGGTAACATAAACATAACCTCAGGAAGAATATATTGGCCTTGGAGGGGGTGCAGTGCAGATTCACCAGAATGATACCAGGGCTAAAAGGGCAGATTGCATAGTCTAGGCTTGTATTCTCTTGAATATAAACGATTAAGGGGAGATGTAATTAAGATGATTAAAGGATTTGATAGGGTAGACAGAAAGAAACTATTTCCTCTGGTGGAAGAGTTCAGACCAAGGGGGCATAATTTTTAAATTAGAGCTAGGTTGTTCAGGGGTGATGTCAGAAAGCACTTCATCACACAAAGGGTAGTGGAAATCTGGAACTCTCTCCCCCAAAAGGCTGTTGAGGCTAGGTTAGTTGGAAAATTAAAAAACTGAGAAACTGAGACTGATAGATTTTTGTTAGGCAAGGGGATATTAAGGATTACGGAACCAAGGCTGGTAGATGGAGTTAAGATACAGATCAGCCATCATCTAATTGAATAGCGGGACTGTGTTGGAACCCAAAAGTCTTTTATAAACATATAAATAGTAAAAGGTGGGACCAATTAGGTACCAGAAAGGAGATCTTCTTGTGGAGGCAGAGGGCATGGCTGAGGCACTAAATGAATACTTTGCATCTGCCTTCACGAAAGTAGACGATGCTGCCAATATGGGGTACGGTAGCATAGTGGTTATGTTACTGGACTAGTAATCTAGAAGCCTGGACTAATAATCCGGAGTCATGAGTTCAAATCCCACCACTGCAGCTGGGGAATTTAAATTCAATTAATTAAATAAAATCTGGAATTAAAATACTAGTATCAGTAATGATGGCCATGAAACTACCGGATTGTCGTAAAAACCCATCTGGTTCACTAATGTCCTTTTAGGGAAGGAAACCTGCCACCCAGTCTGGCCTATATGTGACTCCAGACCCACAGCAATGTGGTTGATTCTTAATTGAACCTCTGAAATGGCCTAGCAAGCCACTCGGTTGTAAAATCTCGCTAAAGAAAGTCATAATAAGAATAAAACCAGACGGATCGCCCGGCATCAGACCACTAGGTACCAGACGCGACAAAGGCAAATCAAGTCCAGTCGACCCTGCAAAGTCCTCCTCACGAACATCTGAGGACATGTGCCAAAATTGGGAGAGTTGTCAAGCAACAGCCTGACATAGTTTTACTCACAGAATCATACCTTTCAGCCAACATCCCAGACTCTTCCATCACCGTCCCTGGCTATGTCCTGTCCCACCGGCAGGACAGACCGACCAGAGGTGGCGGTACAGTGATATACAGTCAGGAGGGAGTGGCCCTGGGAGTCCTCAACATTGACTCCAGACCCCATGAAATCTCATGGCATCAGGTGAAACATGGGCAAGGAGACCTCCTGCTGATGACCACCTACCGCTCTCCCTCAGCTGATGAATCAGTCCTCCTCCATGTTGAGCACCACTTGGAGGAAGCACTGAGGGTAGCAAGGTCACAGAATGTACTCTGGGTGGGGGACTTCAATGTCCATCACCAAGAGTGGCTCGGTAGGACCACTGCTGACCTAGCTGGCCGAGTGCTGAAGGAAATAGCTGCCAGACTGGGCCTGCGGCAGGTGGTGAGCGAACCAACACGAGGGAAAAACCAACTTGAACTCGTCCTCACCAATCTACCTGTCGCAGATGCAACTGTCCATGACAGTATTGGTAGGAGTGACCACCGCACAGTCCTCGTGGAGATTAAGTCCCGACTTCGTACTGAGGACACCATCCAACGTGTTGTGTGGTACTATCACCGTGCTAAATGGGATAGATTCAGAACAGATCTAACAGCTCAAAACTGGGCATCCATGAGGAGCTGTGGGCCATCAGCAGCAGCAGAATGGTATTCCAGCACAATCTGTAATCTCATGGCCCGGCATATTCCTCACTCTATCATTACCAACAAGCCAGGGGATCAACCCTGGTTCAATGAGGAGTGTAGAAGAGCATGCCAGGAGCAGCACCAGGCGTACCTAAAAATGAGGTGCCAACTTGATGAAGCTACAACTCAGGACTACATGCATGCCAACAGCGGAAGCAACATGCTATAGACAGAGCTAAGCTATTCCACAACCAACGGATCAGATCAAAGCTCTGCAGTCCTGCCACATCCAGTCATGAATGGTGGTGGACAATTAAACAACTAACGGGAGGAAGAGGCTCTGTAAACATCCCCATCCTCAATGATGGCGGAGTCCAGCACGTGTGTGCAAAAGACAAGGCTGAAGCGTTTGCAACCATCTTCAGACAGAAGTCCTGAGTGGATGATCCATCTCGGCCTCCTCCCGATATCCCCACCATCACAGAAGCCAGTCTTCAGCCAATTCGATTCACTCCACGTGATATCAAGAAACGGCTGAGTGCACTGGATGCAGCAAAGGCTGTGGGCTCCGACAACATCCCGGATGTAGTGCTGTCGCCTTGTGCTCCAGAACTGGCCGCGCCTCCAGCCAAACTGTTCCAGTACAGCTACAACACTGGCATCTACCCGACAATGTGGAAAATTGCCCAGGTATGTCCTGTTCACAAAAAGCAGGACAAATCCAATCCGGCCAATTACCGCCCCATCAGTCTACTCTCAATCATCAGCAAAGTGATGGAAGGTGTCGTTGACAGTGCTATCAAGCGGCACATACTCACCAATAACCTGCTCACCGATGCACAGTTTGGGTTCTGCTAGGACCACTCTGCCCCAGACCTCATTACAGCCTTGGTCCAAACATGGACAAAAGAGCTGAATTCCAGAGGTGAGGTGAGTGTGACTGTCCTCGACATCAAGGCAGCATTTGACCAAGTGTGGCACCAAGGAGCCCTAGTAAAATTGAAGTCAATGGGAATCGGGGAAAACTCTGCAGTGGCTGGAGTCATACGTAGCACAAAGGAAGATGGTAGTGGTTGTTGGAGGCCAATCATCTCAGCCCCAGGACATTGCTGCAGGAGTTCCTCAGGGCAGTGTCCTTGGCCCAACCATCTTCAGCTGCTTCATCAATGACCTTCCCTCCATCATAAGGTCAGAAATGGGGATGTTCGCTGATGATTGCACAGTGTTCAGTTCCATTCGCAACCCCTCGGATAATTAAGCAGTCCGTGCCCGCATGCAGCAAGATCTTGACAACATCCAGGCTTGGGCTGATAAGTGGCAAGTAACATTCGTGGCAGGCAATGACCATCTCCAACAAGAGAGAGTCTAACCACCGCCACTTGATATTCAACGGCATTACCATCGCCGAATCCCCCACCACCAACATCCTGGGGGTCACTATTGACCAGACTCTTAACTGGACCAGCCATATAAATACTGTGGCTACAAGAGCAGGTCAGAGGCTGGGTATTCTGCGGCGAGTGACTCACCTCCTGATTCCCCAAAGCCTTTCCACCATGTACAAGGCACAAGACAGGAGTGTGATGTAATACTCTCCACTTACCTGGATGAGTGCAGCTCCAACAACACTCAAGAAGCTCGACACCAATAAGGACAAAGCAGACCACTTGATTGGCACCCCATCCACCACCCTAAACATTCACTCCCTTCACCACCGGCACACTGTGGCTGCAGTGTGTACCATCCACAGGATGCACTGCAGCAACTCGCCAAGGCTTCTCCGACAGCACCTCCCAAACCGACGACGCCCACCACCTGGAAGGACAAGGGCGAGGGCAGCTGGCACGTGGGAACAACACCGCATGCACGTTCCCCTCCAAGCTGCACACCATCCCGACTTGGAAATATATCGCCGTTCCTTCATCGTCGCTGGGTCAAAATCCTGCAACTCCCTTCCTAACAGCACTGTGGGAGAACCTTCACCACATGGACTGCAGCGGTTCAAGAAGGCGGCTCACCACCACCTTCTCAAGGGCAATTAGGGATGGGCAATAAATGCTGGCCTCGCCAGCGATGCCCACACCCCATGAAGGGATTTTTTTAAATGTCACAGTAAAGGAGGAGGTAGTAGAGAAATTGGATAGGATAAAAATAGATAAATAGATAAATAGATAAAAGGTTGGCAGCGCTCAAAGTAGAAAAGTCACGTGGTCCGGATGGGTTGCATCCTAGGTTGCTAATGGAAGTAAGGGTGGAGATAGCGAAGGCTCTGGCCACAATCTTCCAATCCTTCTTGGATATGGGAGCAGTGCTGGAGGACTGGAGGATTGCAAATGTTACACCCCTGTTCAAAAAAGGGGAGAGGGATAAACCCAGCAACTTCAGGCCAGTTAACTTAACATTGGTGGGGGAGGGAAACTTTTAGAGATAAAATTAATTGTCACTTGGGAAAAATATGGGTTGATAAGTGACAACCAGAATGGATTTGTTAATGGCAAATAGTTAATCACTGGATTGGGGGTAATATTCTGGCATGGGTGGAGGATTGGTTATCTAACAGGAAGCAGAGAATTGGGATAAATGGTTCATTCTCGGACTGGCAACCAGTAGCCAGTGGTGTTCCGCGGGGGTCGGAGCTGGGTCCCCACCTCTTTACAATCTATATTAACAATTTGGAGGAGGGGACCAAGTGTAACATATCAAAGTTTGCAGATGATACAAAGATGGGAGGGAAAGTCGAGAGTGAGGAGGACATAAAAAACCTAAAAGGGGATATAGACAGGCTGGGTGAGTGGGCAGAGATTTGGCAGATGAAATACAATATTGGAAAATGTGAGGTTATGCACTTTGGCAGGAAAAATCAGAGAGCAAGTTATTATCTTAATGGCAAGAAACTGGAAAGTACTGCAGTACAAAGGGATCTGGGGGTCCTAGTGCAAGAAAATCAAAAAGTTAGTATGCAGGTGCAGCAGGTGATCAAGAAGGCCAACAGAATGTTGGCTTTTATTGCGAGCGGGATAGAATATAAAAACAGGGAGGTATTGCTGCAGTTATATAAGGTATTGGTGAGACCGCACCTGGAATACTGCATATAGTTTTGGTGTCCATACTTAAGAAAAGACATACTTGCTCTCGAGGCAGTACAATGAAGGTTCACTCGGCTAATCCCGGGGATGAGGGGGTGGACATATGAGGAGAGGTTGAGTAGATTGGGACTCTACTCATTGGAGTTCAGAAGAATGAGAGGCGATCTTATTGAAACATATAAGATTGTGAAGGGGCTTGATCGGGTGGATGCGGTAAGGATGTTCCCAAGGATGGGTGAAACTAGAACTAGGGGGCATAATCTTCGAATAAGGGGCTGCTCTTTCAAAACTGAGATGAGGAGAAACTTCTTCACTCAGAGGGTAGTGGGTCTGTGGAATTTGCTGCCCCAGGAAGCTGTGGAAGCTACATCATTAAATAAATTTAAAACAGAAATAGACAGTTTCCTTGAAGTAAAGGGAATTAGGGGTTACGGGGAGCGGGCAGGAAATTGGACATGAATTTAGATTTGAGGTTAGGATCAGATCAGCCATGATCTTATTGAATGGCGGAGCAGGCTCAAGGGGCCGATTGGCCTACTCCTGCTCCTATTTCTTATGTTCTTATGTTCAAATCGTGTTTGACTAACTTGATTGATTAAGGTAGTGCAGCTGATGTGTATGGACTTTCAAAAGACATTTGATGAAGTACCACATAATAGACCTATTAGTAAAATTGAGGCCCACAGGATTAAAGGGACAGTGGCAGCGTGGATATGAAATTAGCTAAGGGGCAGTAGTGGTGAACGGTTGTTTTTCAGACTGGAGGGAAGTGTACAGTGGTGTCCCTCAGGGGTTGGTATTAGGACCACTGCTCTTTTTGATATATATTAATGATCTGGACTTGGGTATACAGGGCTTAATTTCAAAGTTTGCAGATGACACGAAACTCAGAAATGTAGTGAACATTGTGGAGGATAGTGACAGATTGCAGGAGGACATAAACTGGTGGAATGGGCAGACACATGGCAGATGAAATATTATGCGGAGAAATGTGAAGTGATGCATTTTGGTAGGAAGAATGAGGAGAGGCAATATAAAATAAATGGTACAATTTTAAAGGGGGTGCAGGAACAGAGACTTAGGGTTGTATGGACACAAATCTTTGAAGGTGGCAGGACAAGTTGAGAAGGGTGTTGAAAAAGTATATGGGCTCCTTTGCTTTATAAACAGAGGCATAGAGTACAAAAGCAGTTCGGCTTTTGGAAGGAAGTTATGTTAAACCTTTATAAATCACTGGTTAGGCCCCAGCTAGACTATTGTGTTCAATTCTGAGCACCACACTTTAGGAAGGATGTCAAGGCCTTGGAGAAGGTGCAGAGTAGATTTACTAGAATGGTACCAGGGATGCGGGACTTCAGTTTTGTTGAGAGACTGGAGAAGCTAGGGTTGTTCTTCTTCGAGCAGAGAAATCATGAAGTGTTTTGATAGAATAAATAAGGAGAAACTGTTTCCACTGGCAGAAGGGGCGTTAACCAGAGGACGCAGATTTAAGGTAATTGTCAAAAGAACCAGATGCAAAAGAAGACATTTTTTTTCGGCAGTGAGTTTTGATCTGGAATGCACTGCTTGAAAAGGTGTTGGAAACATATTCGATGATAATTTTCGAAAAGGAATTGGATAAATATTTGAAGGGGAAAAATTTGTAGGGCTATGGGGAAAGGGCAGGAAAGTGGGCGTATTGGGTAGCTCTTTCAAAGAGCCAGCACAGGCACAATGTGCTGAATGGCCTTCTTTGCTGTATCATTCTACGATACTAACAACCAGTCACATGGCTAAAGAACGTACTTGGAAGGAGGGGGTGGTACTGGACTTGATTCTATGTAGCAAGCGGGGATGTTAGAGGTAGAGAACATCTTGGAAAAAGCAACCAGTAGAGTTTAAAATCAGGCTTACAATGGAGAAAGGGAGGTATACAGCAGAGACTCTTATCCGCCTTCGGAATGCAGATTTTGAGAGGATGAGGAGTGAAGCACGAGAGCTAGGCTAACACACATTGTTAAAAGGAAGCATGGAGGAAAAATTGAATATTTTCAGGAATATATTACTAAGAATATAAAGTAGCCCTACACCAATGGGAGACAAATACAGCAGAGAAAGAAGGACACTGATGTGAAGGACGAGGAAACTGATGAGAGCAACAAGAAAATTAACGTGGGAGAGGAAGGTGAACAAAACTGTAAATATAGGTAAAACTGAAGACGGATGTGTTTAAGAATAAGATAAAGGAGGTTAAGCAACTGGTCAGAAGAGCTCAATAGAAAGCAAGATTAAGGTTGCAAGAATATAAAATGTGAATTGAAATGTTTGAAGAAAATATTCAAAGCAAAGGATCTTAAGGGTGACATGATACTGAGTGACTATGGGATGGCAGACATTGTATATTTTATGTTCTTAAGTTCGTGAAGGAAACCACGAGCTGCTTTCCCATTGGGGGTGACATTTCTAGGGTAAAATTATGATGAAAGGTACAAATAAAGGAGGATGGACAGGCTGAGGGCAATAAGAGAATAATGCAAACAGCTGGGTTGCACTACACGCTAGGGTAACTGAAAGAAGTATCTAATAAAATTGGCTGTATCCTGAAGGATATTTATTGGACATCGTTGGAAATGGGCAATGGTGCCTGAGGATTAAAAAAGGGTGAATGTGATGCCAATTTATAAATGAAGGGCTTAAAGATAACCTTGGAAACAGTGAAATGGTGTCCTGTCACCTGTATTTGGGTAAAACATTAGAAGGTATTGTGAAAGAGGAAATAATGAAGCACTTGGAGAAATATGGACTAATAAGGAGCCAGGATGGTCTTCATGGGAGAGATGTCATGCCTGAGAAACCTATTGTTTGAAGTAATAATGGACCTGATGGACAAGGGAACTGGGTAAAGATTATAGCTCCAAAATTCTGATGATTTGGTAGAGGGTAAAAACTTGGCTGATCTGATGGGGAATGTTCGAATTTGGGACTTAGAGAGGACATACCGGTTATACACTACCATTAAATTCTGCCCTAAATTCCTTTTGGATGGCGTAAGGTAGGCCCACCCTAGCTGAGGTTAAGCTATGCAAATAATGGCTTTAGATCGGAATGACATCCTAAGTCCTAAATTCCAACATTTCTGTGCTAGGATCCACCATTCTGCTTTATGTCACTATAAACAGGGGTAACCTAGACCAGCAGTTGAGGACCTTAAAAGTGAATTGCTGTGTTTCATTGTACTGTTAAAACAGTGGCTCATTACTTTGGATTGGTCTTTTGTCAAAACTTTTCTTTGCTCTTTACTTTGGAGGCCTCATTTAGAAGTCTCCTTCGAGACTGTTTGTTTTTTGTTTTGGGAAATTTTCCTAAAATGAAGGGGATGCTGCAAAATGTTTTTCCCTGTGGGGATTCTCATTGTTATCATTTATTTGTTGGAGGAGGAAAAAAAAGAGTAACAGCAGACAACTCCAGCAGCCAGGCTCAGAAGCCAGCGCCAGGAGATCCAGACCCTCCTACAGATGCCCAGCCATCAGGGTGCATAGCCCCAGAAGACCATTCCTCAATATATCCATCTGTGTTCTGTGGGACATGTGCAGATGTTTCTGGAGCTGCCACTTGCTCTAGGATACTCTGCATTGTGGAGAAGCCCTCTCTGATAGTGGCACAAAGAATGGTACACTGATGCCATTCCTGCCATCTGCTACACATCTTCAGAGTCTTTGCAATGCCTTCATATGTTCCTGATGCTCTGCAAACATTTTGTGTAATGGCAGGACCCCAAGATTGTCATCTGAATGCTCAACAGCCAAGGTCTGAAATCTCCCAAACTTTTGTTCAAATACATCATGCTCCACTTCCAATAGTCGGAATTGCGGGTACGGTAGCATAGTGGATATGTTACTGGACTAGTAATCCAGAGGCCTGGACTAATAATCTGGAGTCATGAGTTCAAATCCTGCCATGACAGCTGGGGAATTTAAATTCAATTAATTAAATAAAATCTGGAATTTAAAAAAAAACTAGTATCAGTAATGGTGGCCATGACCATCTGGTTCATTAATGTCCTTTAGGGAAGGAAACCTTCTGTCCTATTTGTGACTCCAGACCCACAGCAATGTGGTTGATTCTTAATCGCCCTCTGAAATGGCCTCGCAAGCCACTCAGTTGTACAAGCTACAAAAAGTCATGATAAGAATAAAACTGGACGGACGACCCGGCACCGGACACGACAAAGGCAAACCAAGCCCATTCGACCCTGCAAAGTCCTCCTCACTAACGTCTGGGGACTTGTGCCAAAATTGGGAGAGCTGTCCCACAGACTAGTCACCACCGGCGCACCTTGGCTGCAGTGTGTACCATCTACAGATGCACTGCAGCAACTCGCCAAGGCTTCTTCGACAGCACATCCCAAATCTGCGACCTCTACCACCTAGAAGGACAAGGGCAGCATGCACATGGTGAGTGCAAGTGATAGGGTTCATGATGGAGTGGGCCAATTTCTGCTGGCAGTGCCAGATGTTGAAGGTTCTGGCATTGGTTCCTTCTCTTCCTCTGCAGCATCTTTCTTGCTTCCTGCTTTTATGGAGATAAGAAGAATGAGGAATGTGATGAGTTTCCAGGTGTCCACTTTTTCCTTCCTATTTGGCTCATGTAAGAATCTCCTCAGAGTATGTAGAGTGATAGGGCTGGAAAAGGGCGGCAGTCATTGATAGCTCGACCATTAGCTGGCTTTGTCCACCTTCAGAGTAACAATGTTAAATTTAAACTGTTTTCCTTCCGCCGCGCGCGCGCGTGCGCGCGCGCGCGTGTGTGTGTTAATTGTAAAGAAAGCAAACAGGACCTTGGGGTGTATAGTTAAGGGGTAGAGTGCAAGTCCCAGGAACTTGTATAAAGCACTGGCCCTGCCTGGAGTACCATGTATGATTCTGGGCATTGAAGAGGTAACTAATTTTATGCCTTGGATTAGACAACCTTATGAGGTGTGCTTCTTCCCCATCTCATTGATCCCTTTGTGCTTGTGAGTTTGAACTGCCCAACATTCATACTTGTCTTTCCTCACTGAATGGAACATGGAACAGGAGTTGGCCATTCAGCCCATTGAGCCTGCTCTGCCATTCAATTGGATCATAGCTGATCTGCACCACAACTCCATTTACCCGCCTTTGCTCCATATCTCTTGATGCCCTTACCTAACAAAAATCTGTCAGTCAGTCTTGATTGGTGAAGCGTTGTAAAGCAGCATAGTGATCTCCCCTGACTGCATTCCATCCATGCAAAGTCCTAACATCTGTACAATGTGAATGTAAACTATTATGAAAGCTGGCTCCAGGCGACGTTCTGTCTAGTCTAAACCACAATATTAACCTAAAGTGGTTTTGAAATACTTATGACCTAAATGAGCATCAGCATGCGTTTTCATCCAGAGTACAGAATGAAGTGCGCATATGCAAAATGGCGGGGACCACAGTCGTGAGATTTCTCTGTTTTGAAACGAACGTTTGAGATGGGCAGAGAAGATGAAGCAGATTATCATACAGAATGATAGCACGTGTAAGAACATAAGTTGAGGAGAAAAGGGTATTGGACTTATCTGTCCAGCACTCAAACTAACCAATATAGCATCCTGTTTTGAATGGTGCTAATGATTTTGTGTCTGTTACCCCACATATTAAATTATTCAAATCAATTCTCACTCTTCTGATTAAAAAAGTTCTTTCTAATATCCGCTTTGAATTAACTTTACTTCAATTTAAATATATAGCCTCTGGCCCTACTTTCTTAGCTTAATTTTGAGTAATATTCTAGAATTAACTTATATCACTAGATATTTTATATATGTCATTGACGTCCATGTCTAGAGCTTCTATACTGAGCTACAATACCTGGATATCGAAGGTGATGAGCACTGTCACTCCCAGGACTTTCTGCTAATTCAAGTCCTTTTTTTTTAAACCAACTTCTTATGTGGTCCTGTTTTCTACCCAAGAATCCTGTATGTGTTAAGTTATCCAGAGGTCTATCATTTGGAGCTTTATCAAAAGGTTTCTGAAAATCTACATAAACGATATCATAGAGAATTGTACTATTTACTTTATCCGTAACTTCCTCAAACAAATCAAATGGGTTTGCCTGGCAGGATCGTCCCTTTCTAAATCCACACAGGCTATTTCCCTATTTCAAGATGTTATTTCAAAGTGTCAGCCTTGGCTCAGTGGTAGTTCATTATTTCTAGGGCACGGGAGGTATATCTCAGGCAGTGTATTCCCAGCTAGTTAGTTCTAGGATACCACAACAACAATTTACATTTATATAGCATCTTTAACATAGTAAAACGTCTCAAGGCGCTTCACAGGAACATTATCAAACATAGGAGCAGGAGTAGGCCATTTGGCCATTCGAGCCTGCTCCACCATTCAATATGATCATGGCTAATCCTCTATCTCAATACCATATTCCCGCGCTCTCCCCATACCCCTTGTTGGCTTTTGTGTCCAGAAATCTACCTAGCTCCTTCTTAAATATATTCAGTGACTTGGCCTCCATAGCCTTCGGTGGTAGAGAATTCCACAGGTTCACCACCCTCTGAGTGAAGAAATTTCTCCTCATCTCAGTCCTAAATGTCCTACCCCGTATCCTGAGACTGTGACCCCTCGTTCTGGACCCCCCAGCCAGGGGAAACATCTTCCCTGCATCCAGTCTGTCTAGCCCTGTCAGAATTTTATGTTTCATTCTTCTAAACTCGAGCGAATACAGGCCGAGTCGACCCAATCTCTCCTCATACGACAGTCCTGCCATCCCAGGAATCAGTCTGGTGAACCTTCGCTACACTCCCTCTATGGCAAGTATATCCTTTCTTAGGTAAGGAGACCAAAACTGCACACAATACGCCAGGTGTGGTCTCACCAAGGCCCTGTATAACTGCAGTAAGGCATCCTTGCTCCTATACTCAAATCCTCTTGCAATGAAGGCCAACATACCATTTGCTTTCCTAACTTCTTGCTGCACCTACATGTTTGCTTTCAGTGACTGGTGTATAAGGATACCCAGGTCCCTTTGTACATCAACATTTCCCAATCTATCACCATTTAAATAATACTTTGCCTTTCTGTTTTTCCTTCCGAAGTGGATGACTTCACACTTATCCACGTTATACTGCATCTGCTATGTATTTGCCCACTCACTCAACTTGTCTAAATCGCCTTGAAGCCTCTTGGCACCCTCCTCACAACTTACGATCTGACCTAGTTTTGTGTCATCAGCAAACTTGGAAATATTATATTTGCTTTCCTCATTCAAATCATTGATATATATTGTGAATATCTGGGCCCAAGCACTGATCCCTGCGGTACCCCACTTGTTACTGCCTGCCACCCAAACAAAATTTGACACGAGCCACATAACAAGATATTAGGTCAGGTGACCAAAAGATTTGTCAGAGGTAGGTTTTGAGGAGCACCTTAAAGGAGGAGAGAGAGGTCGAGGGGCAGAGAGGTTTAGGGAGGGAATTCCAGAGCTTAGAGCCTAGGCAACTGAAGGCATGGTCACCAATGGTGGAACAATGAAATTCGGGGATGCGCAAGAGGCCAGAATTGGAGGAGCGCAGAGATCTCAGAGGGTTGTAGGGCTGGAGGAGGTTACAGAGATAGGGAGGGGCAAGGCCACGGAGGGATTTGTAAACTAGGATGAGAATTTTAAAATCGAGACGTTGCCGGACTGGGAGCCAATGTAGGTCAGCGAGCACAGGGGTGATGGTTGAACTGTTAGGATATGGGCAGCAGAGTTTTGGATGAGCTCAAGTTTACGGAGGATGCAAGGTGGGAGGCCAGCCAGGAGAGCATTGGAATAGTCGAGTCTAGAAGTAACAAAGGCGTGGATGAGGGTTTCAGCAGCAGATGAGCTGAAACACGGGCGGGAGGTAGGAACAAGAGTAGGCCATTCAGCCTCTCGAGCCTGCTCGGCCATTCAATTAGATCATGGCAGCTCTGTACCTCAACTCCATTTGCCCACCTTTGCTCTATATCCCAGGCAGTTTGTGCCCAGTTCATTAGTTCTAAGGTACGGGAGGTATATCCTAAGTTCTAGGGTGACCAGTTGAAGGCTCCTGTCAATCCAATGATCTAAATACTGTAACCAGGGTTTCTGTTTCAATATCAGATATCATGTGCATAAGGATATCTGATTTGCAGATGATACTAAGTTAGGAGAGACAATAAAGTAGTGCAGATGGGAGCAGGAATTTGCAAAGGTACATAGACATAATAAGTGAAGTGGGCAAAACCATGGCAAATGGAGTTCAATGTGGGCAAGGGTGAGGTCATCAACTTTGAACCCAAGACAGATAAATTGGAGTATTTTCTAAATGGTGAGAAACTAGAAACTGTAGAGGAGCAAAGAAATTTTTGAGTCCCAAGTACTCAAATCATTAAAACCAGTAGACAGATACAAAATGCAATCAAAAAGGCTAATAGAATGTTAGCCATTGTCTGAAAAGGGCTGGAATACAAAGGGGAGACAGTTAGGGGGGAGGGGATGGTTGTGTTTTAAGCTAGATGGACCAGTTTATGGAACATGTTGTTACTCGCATACCACTTCAAAGTGAGACAGTAAGAGTCAATTGACACATCCCAGACTTATGTCAAAATGGCCTCATCCCATCCATTTGAAGAAGAGCAGGAAATAGTTTATAGGTACCCACACCCTGGGGGAAGGGGTAGCAGGCTTGATTGGCAGATCTTCTGTCCTACCCTGGACAGGGGCAGTGATTGGGAACTATGCCCCAACTTCCTGTGGGACAGAAAAGGTGACAAAGACCCACGTATGCAAGTCAGTCCAGTGTAAGATATGGTAAGGGAGACCGGGTGGATAGGTTTCCCTGTTTGAGAGAGCCAACTAAGCTCGGAGCCAGTCAGATTCAGCGATAAGGCAGACCCAAAAAAGTTAAGTGAGCCTGTTAACAGGGACATTGTGGCATATTTATTATTTTTCTTGTCCATGAGGAAAATGGCTAATTGTGTTAAGGGAGATTCAATTCATGGAATCATACACACAGAAAGAGTCCATTTGGCCCACTGTGCCTGAGCTAGCTCTTTGAAAGAGCTATCCAATTAGTACCAGTCCCCTGCTCTTTCCCCATAGCCCTGCAAATTTTTCCTTTTCAAGCATATAATCCAGTTTCCATTTGAGAGTTATTATTGAATCTGCTTCCACTACCCTTTCAGGCAGTGCATTTCAGATCACTGCATAAAACAATTGCTCCTCATCTCCCCCTTGATCCTTTTTGCCAATTATCTTAAATCTGTGCCCTCTGCTTACTGACTCTCCCACAGGTGGTAACAGTTTCTCCCTATCTCCTCTATCAAAGCCCCCCATAGAGTACAGAATTATTGCTCAGCACTTCACCTGCTGTCGGTAAAATTAAACAGCTGAATGATTGAACCTGGCCTTCTCTCACTAAAGTGTTATCAGTCCACCTAATGAAAAATTGCAGAAGTGCACATAAGGGCACATGTAAAAGATATGGGAGTAAATGTTAACCCCAAAGGGCGGGTGGGCAGTGAAAATCTCAGTTTTCGGAGCAGGACTGCATCCCTGCTCCAACCTGTCAACTTCTGGATTTGACCCAGAAGTGTCTGGGTGTGTGCGCACTTCTGAAACCTGGAAGTCCTGCCGGCACTTAAAGCTGGCAGGACGATATTTAAAGGGCCAATTGAAATACTTAAAGTACTTAAAGATGTTAAATTTTTGTGGTTTGAACTACACAAGCCATTTTAACTGCTTCAGAACATGTCTCCTGTGGCCTCTGAAAGACGCCGTGGAAACGGAGGCGAGTTGCAGCCGGTACCCATTTGGACCTTTAAACCAGTGATTGACACATCTGAAGAAAGGATGAGTTTTTGCAGCAGGGCAATCAGTTCTCTCAAACAAACCTTTGGCTGGGAGTTATTTGTGTGTAGTCTGAGATTTCTTTATTCACACTCCGAAATCTTGTGTTCACACACATTTACCTACATTTTGGACTCCCTCAAACTGACAACATCACGATGGGGGGCGCAATGGATTTATTCTGCAACACATCTGAGGAGAGACACATCACCATCGCGGCAGGCAAGGCGTGCAGTTCTGGGAGTTGCAAGTCCACAAGACGGAGGTGTGCCACAAGGACCTGCAGAAGAGTAGAGAGGGGACCAGCGAAGGGGCCGACAAGCAGGAGAGGGTCTACAGACAGAGGCTGAACTTCCTGGACCTCTCTGAGGAACAGTGCCTACGAAGGTTCAGATTGAGTCGCCAGGTGATCGCAGACATCTTCACGCTCCTTCATGTAGAGCTTCTCTCGGCTGGCCTGGTGAGCATGCATTACCCATCGCAGTTAAAGTCACCACTGCCCTCAATTTCTTCGCCTCCAGATCCTTCCAGGGCACCACCGGTGATATCACCAGGATCTCTCAGTGGTCTGTACGTAGGTCACGAATGGCTTGTTTGCCAGGGCATCGGACTACGTCAACTTCCCCTGTGATAACATCAGCCAGACTGAGAGGCCAGTGGGTTTCCACACTCTGGCTTGTTTCCCATCGGTGCAGGGCACAATTGATTGCACACACATAGCAATCAGAGGACCTGCACATGAGCCAGGACTGGTCATCAACCGAGATATCGCTCCTTCAATGCGCAGCAAGTTTGCGACCACAGGAAGGGATTTCTGCAGGTGTGTGCCAAATTCCCTGGCAGCTGCCTTGATTCCTTCATTTTGCGAGAGTCCAACATCCTGGCCCTCTTCCACGCACAAGACACCTGCAGAAATCTCTTCCAGTGGTCGCAAACTAGCTGCGCATTGATGGAGTGATATCTCGGTTGATGAACAGTCTTGGCTCATGTGGAGGTCCTTGGATTGCTACATGTGTGCAATCAATTGTGCCCTGCACCTGTGGGAAGCCGTGGCTCCTTGGAAACAAGGGATACCCCCTGCAGACATGGCTCATGACACCTGTGAGAAACCCCACCCACGAGGCACAGCAGCGGTACAGCGACAGACCTGGTGGTAATGTGACTGTCATTGAACAAGCCGTTGGAATGTTCAAGATGCACTTCAGGTGCCTGGATCAATCTGGGGGATCTCTTCAGTACTCACTGGTGAGGGTGTGTAGAATAATAGTCGTGTGTTGCGTCCTGTACAACATCGCTCAACAGACAGGGTTACAGGTGAATGAGGTCCTTGCGCTCATGAAGCATCTGCATCTGCCATCAACATTGAAGTAGATGAAGAGGAGGAGGACGAACCCACCCATCGGTAGAGCAGCGGCACAACTTGCTGCTCGTGATTCCAGGGAGTCGTCATATGAGATTCTCGTACGGAGATCTGCAAAGTGAAGATAGCGAAGTACTCAGACCACCTGGAACAACTACCACCAACACTAGCCCCACACCCACCTCCGTTTGCCCAAAACAGTTCTACAACCACACATACACCCATTGTAAAGCGCCCAATGGGTGGCATCAAGTCTTGCCATTCATAATGAGGCGCATGCAAGAGCGCTTTCACAGAAGGGACTCAGGAATGGACAAAATGTGGCAATGGTGGTGACAAGTATGACATTTATTGTGAACGTAACAAAAAAACAAAGAGAAATGAAAAACATGATATTTACTCAGACATCCTTGTGCGTACCCTTGGTGATCACAAAATCGTCTCCTTCCTCTTCCTACTACTTCTACAGGGTGCATCCCATGTGGCTTCAGCAGAGGTAGTAGCAGGTTGCTCAGGTCCCTGCCCTGACTGCTGAGATGCTCTCGGCCTACGACCTCTGGGTTTTGGAGTCCCTGAGGGCCCTACCAAAGACTGCTCCACCTGCACCTGTGCAGGGGCAGACTCGGCCATCGGGAGAGGAGGTAGCATTGTGGGTACTGGTTGAATTGGGGGGTGGGGGCGGGGAAGTGAGTGAGACGTGGGAGCGCTTTGAGTGGAGTCCGCACTTCCATGTCCCTTCTCGCCATCACCCCTCTACTGGGCCAGGGCCACATCACTCCCATCACAGCAGCTTGAGCAGAACTGTGACATGTTCTAAGGCCACGGCTAAAGTATGTCTGTCTGTTTAAGGCAGCAGACATGTTGGCATCCAGAGTCCACATGGCCGCTATCATGGCCTGAATGACTCATTTGTGAGCTGTGCCTGAAGTTCAATGGAGGCAGACATTCCTGCACTTACCTGCCCCATCATTCCACTAATGCTGGAGGTGGACTCCACCATCCTCTCTACAATTGTGGAGAGTGAGCGGGCACATCTTCCAGTACCTCGATCATTCTCCTTCTCAACGATGCCCCCCGGGATTCAGCATCTGCATCCAGCTGAGCCCAGCTTGGAGAGGAGTGCACCCATTGACGTGGACTCTTCTCAGCTGCCCCTGCCACCAGCGTCTGCTCGTGCTCACTTGTGAGTGGTGAATCATCAGGTGACAACCCAACTAACTATTTATCAGGACCCACCGAGGTGTGAGTATTTGTGCTGGTGCATGGTTTGCTATGATGTGATGGTGCACCCTCAGAGGCCTCTGAGGAATCGCCCTCTCCAGGTCGTGTGGTTCCTCAGCAATCCTTGATGGCCCTGAAAGAGCACATGCAGCAATATTAAGAATCATTGCAGAAGTAATATTGCGCTGAGCATCCTGAGATGTGCAACAGGTCAGTCGTTGATAACATCAGTTCATGGTGTGTGTGAGGAATGTTAATGTTCTGTCACCAGAACCGCGAGGTGCCAGTCTTGGCATCTCCCACAGCCAGGCATTCCTGCGTCTGGCTGAGCTCCAAGGCTGCCTCCGACAGGACCACTATTTGTAGTGGCCCTCCCTCGCATCTGACTCCTCTCCCTTGCATTTTGCGCACTCTTCTACAAGTGGAGAAAGTACAGGCGTGTGAGTGAATGAGCGTGACAGGGTCACCCGATGGATGCATTGCTCTGGGTCAGGCTGACAATGAAACAGATGCATCAGAGGGTGAGTATCAGACAGATTCATCACACTGCATCAGGATTGGGGTGAGTGGGATCGGTAGGTGCACAAATGGGGAGGTGAGGAAGTGCACAGAAAGTGAAGGTAAGTTGATACAGAGCCTTAAGTGGGTGTGAGGAGTGATGTGATGGTGTAGGCTTCGCAGGGCAGAGTATGAGGGGGAGTAATGTGCACCACAGAATGCCGTTGAAACAATAACTGTACTCACTTTTCCTGACCTGGTTAGATCATTGAAGAGCCTCCTGCACTGCACCTATGTGTGGTCACCTCCTCTGTCACCCCGAGCCAGGCCTTCTTGGTGGCAGAAGCAGGACGCTTCCTCTTGTCAGCTGGGTACAATGTTTCCCTCCTGCTCACACCGGCTAACAGCAACTCCAGGGAAGAGTCACTAAACCGGGGTGCTGGCCTCATCCTCTTCTGCTCCATATTTGCTGATTTCTCCTTTATCCCTCAAAACCCATGCTTGTAATGGCCCTTTAAATGATCCAGGTCACAGCACATCATTCGGGTGCGCAGTACGCCGCTGCGTAGCTTGGAGACGCGAAATCCGGAAGTCACATTAAGGGCCTTCAATTGAGTCATGATCGCTTGAGAAAACACATGAAGATTTTTTTCCAGGTCTCCTACACGCGTATTGACCCATTCCTTGCTGTGATCCCGCCGGTATGTTAAAATTTACACAATGATATCCAGTTCGGTTCACAACAGATACTATTGTTATGCCCCTGAGTTACACTTTCTTCTGATTAAATATTGGGTAGTATAGATGCACTCCTGAACATGAGATATAGGGGTCAATTTTCGGACGGCCAATCGGGTGCGGTCATGGCAGGGGGGCTTCTAAAATTGGGGATTCCCGGAGCGGGTCCAGAGCCCGGCTCCAACCCGTCCACTTCTGGGTTCCCCAATGACTCGAATCGGTGCGCACGCAGCCCCCGCATGCGGGACTCCCACCGGCAATCAAAGCCAGCGGGATCCCACTTACGATCATTATCTGGGTACTTGAGGTCGTTTACAGACCTCATTAGTTGGGATTTTAGGAGGATTCGGATTTTGGACTACCAAGAGTGTGTTTCCCATGCTGGGGGAAACACTCCCTGTTTAAACAGACGTGTTGCAGCCAGTGGCAGCTGCAAAGGTCCATTTAACAGGTGCGGGGCAAACCCTCATTCATTGCAGCAAGGCACTCTGTCACCTCAGACAAAGTTTTGCCTGCCACACTGTTGTCTCCACACTCCAAATTATTAAATCATACCCTAAACTCTGCTGTCCAAACACATTTACCTACTTTGTGGCCCATTGCTGCATTCATCACTCCCTTGGAGGATGAGCAACATCACCAGCCTCGCCAGGCATGCCTTCTACCTCCGCCACGTGGAGCTACACAACATAGTGCTGCGCAACAAGCACCTGCACAAAGTAGTCATGCAACTACACGTACACCCATTGTAGGGTGACCCAATGGGTGGCATCAAGGGTGTTCATGGAGAACCTCATGAAAGGGCATTATTGCACAAACCAGTCAAGAATGGCCAAGACGTGGCAGTAGTGGTGACAATATAATATGTAATGTGAGCTGATCAGAAATCAAATATAAGTTTAAAAACCAAGACAAACCCTCAAACACCCATGTGCATCCCCTTCATGCTCACGTCACGTTTGCATTATGCTTCCTACTACACATATGTGATGCATGCCCTGTGGCTGCAGCACAGGTAGCGGCAGGTGGGGTGAGGCTGACTGTGAAAGAGATGTATGAGATAGAGCCATGAGATTGTATGAGGATTGGGTTGAGTGGTAGTGGCGGGATGAGTACTGGCGAGGTGAGTAAGTGCAGGTAAGATGAGGATGAGGTTTGAGTGGGTGTGAGGAGTGATGTGATAGATTAGTGTTGGCAGTGCAGAAGGAGATGTGGGGTGGGGGTGGTGATGTGGCAGACGGAGTGCAGGGGAATGAGTAAGTGTACTTACTTCAGCTGACCTACTTAGGTGATTGAAGCAACTCCTGCACTGTATGCAGGTGCGCGATATGTTGGTGGTGCAGTTGACCACCTCTGCCACCTCGAGCCAGGCCTTCGTGGTGGTAGAGGCAGGCCACTTCCTCCCGTCCGCCGGGTGGAAGATCTCCTCCTCCTCCTCCACCCCATGCAATAATACCTGGAGTGAGGCATCATTAAACCTGGGAGCAGCCTTCCCCCTGGGCTGCTCCATGCTGTAATTTTGCCTATTTTCTGCAGCATCAGTTAGTGGAGGACTGCCCTTTTTAAATAGGGCTCCTCCAGCTGACAGGCTATGATGCGGGTGCGCAGTCCGCCCGCTGCGCAGCTTTCTAGCGCGAAACCCGGAAGCCAAGGTAAGTGGCTTCAATTTACTTACGATCGCGTGCCAAACCCACCGATTTCACTGGGCGCGTTACTCACGTGCCCAATCGACCCCCCGCTGCCAACCCGCCTCCCTCCTAATATCGGGCCCATAGGGTCTGCTTACAGGAGAAACCAGCACTGTGAACTTGAGAGAATATTTAAGAGATATCCAAAACTTGAAACGCCAACTCCCTTGACTTTTTTTAAGTGACATCGCTAGTGGATATTGGAAAGCCCTCTGCTATTGTGTACCTAAATATCCAGAAAGCCTTTGTTAAAGTTTTATATGAAAGGCTGGGTAAAGCTTGGAGATGGTTAAGGAATTGACTGAAAGGGAGGAAGCAGCAAGTCCTTGTTAGGGGCATAATGTCAAAATGGAAGATGTACTAAATGGGATGCTCTGAGGATCATTATAGCCTGATGAAGGAGCCTGAAATTGCACAAGGGCTTTTTCAACAATACTAGAAAATGGGCAGTATTATTGCGGATGAAATTCAATACAGGTCATGCGCATTGGAAGAAAGAATGGGGGACAATCTGATAAATTATTTTAAATTAGCTAGGGGAGAGACCAAAAGAGATCTGGGAGTGATAATGGGTTCTACACTTACTATGTCCAGTCACTTCAGAGCAGCAGCTAACTTAGCAAACAAATCAGTAGAATTAAGTCTGAGGCAGTCTTGCTGTAGCAGGATAGTGCTCTGGCAAGGATGCACTTTGCATCCAGTTCTGGTTTCTATGCAGGTACTAATCACAATCATCAGACAGGAGAAATTCAAGCCATGGAAGGGGTGCAGTGGAAGACCATGTGTCAGAGGAATGAATTATGAGGAAAGGTTATAAAACTTGGGGTGTAATTTTATCTTAATGGCAGTAGTTCAAAATGGGCAGATAGCAAATCAGAAGCACGTTTTGCGCTCCATCTGATTTCCTTTAATGGAAAAGATTCGCTATTACCCGTTTTGCGCTGCCACCCAAGAGGAATTTATACCCCTTGGACTCTAGCTTTAAGAGAGGCCTATGGGGGGTGGACCCATTAGCAGTTTGTGAGAGATTAAGTGGAATAGAAAAGGTTGATCTTGAGCACTATTTCAAGTTAACCACAAATGCAGCTGACAAGGCTGGTAAAGATTAAAAGTGGAACCAATAGGTACAAACTGATAAAAGGCAAGTTCCGGACTGATGTCAAGAAGGTGAGGTGAGAGTGACTTCCCTTGACATCAAGGCAGCATTTGACCGAGTGTGGCACCAAGGAGCCCTAGTAAAATTGAAGTCAATGGGAATCAGGGGGAAAACTCTCCAGTGGCTGGAGTCATACCTAGCACAAAGGAAGATGGTAGTGGTTGTTGGAGGCCAATCATCTCAGCCCCAGGACATTGCTGCAGGAGTTCCTCAGGGCAGTGTCCTTGGCCCAACCATCTTCAGCTGCTTCATCAATGACCGTCCCTCCATCATAAGGTCAGAAATGGGGATGTTTGCTGATGACTGCACAGTGTTCAGTTCCATTCGCAACCCCTCAGATAATGAAGCAGTCCGAGCCTGCATGCAACAAGACCTGGACAACATCCAGGCTTGGGCTGATAAGTGGCAAGTAACATTCGCGCCAGATAAGTGCCAGGCAATGACCATCTCCAACAAGAGAGAGTCTAACCACCTCCCCTTGACATTCAACGGCATTACCATCGCCGAATCCCCCACCATCAACATCCTGGGGGTCACCATTGACCAGAAACTTAACTGGACCAGCCATATAAATACTGTGGCTACGAGAGCAGGTCAGAGGCTTGGGTATTCTGCTGCGAGTGACTCACCTCCTGACTCCCCAAAGCCTTTCCACCATCTACAAGGCACAAGTCAGGAGTGTGATGGAATACTCTCCACTTGCCTGGATGAGTGCAGCTCCAACAACACTCAAGAAGCTCGACACCATCCAAGATAAAGCAGCCCGCTTGATTGGCACCCCATCCACCACCCTAAACATTCACTCCCTTCACCACCGGCGCACTGTGGCTGCAGTGTGCACCATCCACAGGATGCACTGCAGCAACTCGCCAAGGCTTCTTCGACAGCACCTCCCAAACCCGCGACCTCTACCACCTAGAAGGACAAGAGCAGCAGGCACATGGGAACAACACCACCTGCACGTTCCCCTCCAAGTCACACACCATCCCGACTTGGAAATATATCGCCGTTCCTTCATTGTCGCTGGGTCAAAATCCTGGAACTCCCTTCCTAACAGCATTGTGGGAGAACCGTCACCACACGGACTGCAGCGGTTCAAGAAGGCGGCTCACCACCACCTTCTCGAGGGCAATTAGGGATGGGCAATAAATGCTGGCCTCGCCAGCGACGCCCACATCCCGTGAACAAATAAAAAAAAAGCACTTCTTCATATAGAGCGTGATTACTATGTGCTATGGCCTCTGGGTAGGATAGTGGGAGCTAAAAATATGTAGTCATTCAAGAAGCAGTTAGACACACAGGTTTCTATGGAAGGATGAGCCAGATGGGCCAAACTCCTGCTAGACTCTCCTTCACCTTTTAATGTCGTGTCAATTAACACTTTAAAATGAACTGAATGAATATCTAGTTGGGGGCAGGATTTAAGGTTATAAGGATCTGTACTTGTAACCTTTGTAAATGTTATAAACTATTAGTCAGGTTTCTACCTTTGTAATAAGGTGGAGGTGCTGAGCACATGAAACTGATTTATATTCAGATTACAGTTAAGGCTTTGAATAAAGGGTTTGACAGTCTGGATGAATGTACAGATATATGTTAGAATCCTCATCTTATAGCAGCCAAAGCCCTTCAAAAGTTTCGCTCATGCCACACACCACAAGTATTCACACTAATGTTCTTATACTGTCAACCTCTCCTTGGAAGGGGAGAGAGGAAACCAAAATCCATTAATAGAGAAAGACACCACTAATGTCTATTGCATTAGTTAGCCTGGTACCAATCTGTGTTGAATTTTTCCACACACAACTCTTACCTGTTTATGTATCTAATTATTCACATGAAGTATTAGGGTAATTTATAATGTAGGATGTTCAAAGTTGTGACTTATTCAGAATACAATTTCAGATCAAGTACAGTATTAGCATTGAGACTAATAACAGCTGTAAACTAACATCATGATGTACACTGACTTGAAACCATTTACTGAAATGAAGGGCCTTTTGAATAACAGTTTTTGTCAGTGAGGTTATGTTAGTTTTCTGCATGAGGTAAAAAGGGAAGAATATTGCGAGATCACAAACAGAATCTAGTGACATCTCTTAATCAGAGCAGGTACTATAATTCAAAGTACATAACCATAGCTGTTAAGAACCTGCAGGATCTCTAATGTCCACCATCAATTTAAACTGACAGGCTCTGCAGAGCACCAGTTGACAGAGCAAATGAAATTCTAAGTTATATTACCAGGTCGGTAGAATTTAAGTCTGAGGCAGTCATGCTGCAGCGAGATGTGGCGAGCTTAAAAACCTAGTGTTCTACGTGTGACCCTGACCATCAAAACTCACTCGGTTCATTTCCACTGCTTGTAGTCTGCTAGGAGCTTATCGTGTGTACAGTATAGTGTACTTAATTATGTTTGTATAGTTTGTAATTATAAGTTTATGGGACCTTTTTGGTCTATAATTGATATTTCCCACATATATCCCATATGTGAAATGTAGAGACAACAGAAGCTGTTACAGTTCAGTTCTCTTGTAAGGTGGGTGCAGAACATTGAGTTGGACTGAGAAAAAGAGAAAATCTTTATATGAGAGTAATCAAGAGATAAAGCAAACAAAATCTGTTACAATACAGGTTATAGAAAGTTTCAACCAGTTTATTCATCCAAGGTCATCTTATGCAGGATCTGCTTTCTATACCACAATTTTTTGAAATTGTTGAGTAATCTTTTGCTGTAGTCGTTCAATTCCATGGATTTTTGGATCAGGCTGCATAACTAAAGGTTTAATTAAGGGATTTCTGTGATGAGCAGGTTGGGTCAAGTGCTATTAAAATCTATGGGGCCATATTGTGTATTTTAATTTTATCTTGCTGTCATTCTTTCTCATTACTTTTGTGGTGAATAAAAAAAGCTATTTAGTTCTGAGTATGAGTCAATTCTGGAGTCTGACACTGTTTAATTTGTGGCTTGCAGTTTGGATCATGGAAAAAGAGATAGACAGTGACCTTTCACCAATGATCTATATAAGGTTAGAAAATAACTTGTTTCCAACTTGTAGTCAAACGCCCTTCAGGTGCACTGTAATACTCGATTAGTGTTGTTTTACGGCAACTTCACATTGGCTGGATATTTTCACTCGAAGGGCAGTAATCATATCCAGATATTTTTCTCCCCCTCCTTATAACTTAAAGAAACTTAATGTAAGACTTATTTTCTTATAAACAAAGAGGAACTAATATAAACAGAAGTACTTTCTTTAATTGCTTTATCTGGAAATGTATTCTTTGCATCTATTACTATAGAACCATAGATGGTTACAATACAGGAGGAGGCCATTCGGTCCATTATATCTGTGCCAGCATTTTTCTGGAGCAATTCAAAACTCATCCCACTACCCTACTCTCTTTCCCGCCCCCCCCATCTCTGTATCTTCTTCTACCTCAAATTTTTATCTACTCTTAAAAGATGCTGTGGTCTCTGCCTGAACTACTCCCTGTGGCAAAGCATTCCCTACTTCAATATAAGAACATAAGAACATAAGAAATAGGAGCAGGAGTAGGCCAGTCGGCCCCTCGAGCCTGCTCCGCCATTCAATAAGATCATGGCTGATCTGATCCTAACCTCAAATCTAAATTCATGTCCAATTTCCTGCCCGCTCCCCGTAACCCCTAATTCCCTTTACTTCTAGGAAACTGTCTATTTCTGTTTTAAATTTATTTAATGATGTAGCTTCCACAGCTTCCTGGGGCAGCAAATTCCACAGACCTACCACCCTCTGAGTGAAGAAGTTTCTCCTCATCTCAGTTTTGAAAGAGCAGCCCCTTATTCTAAGATTATGCCCCCTACTTCTAGTTTCACCCATCCTTGGGAACATCCTTACCGCATCCACCCGATCAAGCCCCTTCACAATCTTATATGTTTCAATAAGATCGCCTCTCATTCTTCTGAACTCCAATGAGTAGAGTCCCAATCTACTCAACCTCTCCTCATATGTCTGCCCCCTCATCCCCGGGATTAACCGAGTGAACCTTCTTTGTACTGCCTCGAGAGCAAGTATGTCTTTTCTTAAGTATGGAGACCAAAACTGTATGCAGTATTCCAGGTGCGGTCTCACCAATACCTTATATAACTGCAGCAATACCTCCTTGTTTTTATATTCTATCCCCCTAGCAATAAAAGCCAACATTCCGTTGGCTTTCTTGATCACCTGCTGCACCTGCATACCAACTTTTTGATTTTCTTGCACGAGGACCCCCAGATCCCTTTGTACTGCAGTACTTTCCAGTCTCTCGCCATTAAGAAAATAACTTGCTCTCTGATTTTTCCTGCCAAAGTGCATAACCTCACATTTTCCAATATTATATTGCATCTGCCAAATCTCCGCCCACTCACCCAGCCCGTCTATATCTCTTGCAGGTTTTTTATGTCCTCCTCACTCTCTACTTTCCCTCCCATCTTTGTATCATCTGCAAATTTTGATATGTTGCACTCGGTCCCCTCCTCCAAATCGTTAATATAGATTGTAAAGAGTTGGGGACCCAGCACCGACCCCTGTGGAACACCACTGGTTACTGGTTGCCAGTCCGAAAATGAACCATTTATCCCAACTCTCTGCTTCCTGTTTGATAACCAATCCTCCACCCATGCCAGAATATTACCCCCAATCCCGTGATTTTTTATCTTAAGTAATAATCTTTTATGTGGCACCTTGTCGAATGCCTTCTGGAAGTCTAAATACACTACGTCCACTGGTTCCCCTTTATCCACCCTATACGTTATATCCTCGAAGAACTCAAGCAAATTTGTCAGACATGACTTCCCCTTCATAAAGCCATGCTGACTTTGTCCTATTAAATTATGCTTATCTAAATGTTCCGTTACTGTCTCCTTAATAATAGACTCCAAAATTTTACCCACCACAGATGTTAAGCTAACTGGCCTATAATTTCCAGCCTTCTGCCTACTACCCTTTTTAAATAACGGTGTTACATTAGCAGTTTTCCAATCTGCCGGGACCTCTCCTGAGTCCAGGGAATTTTGGAAAACTATCACCAAAGCATCCACAATCCCTACTGCCACTTCCCTCAAGACCCTAGGATGGAAGCCATCAGGTCCAGGGGATTTATCCGCCTTGAGTCCCATTATTTTACTGAGTACCATCTCTTGAGTGATTTTAATCGTATTTAGCTCCTCCCCCCCGAGAGTGCCCTGTTTGTCCAGTGTTGGGATATTCTTAGTGTCCTCTACTGTAAAGACTGAAACAAAATATTTGTTCAGCATTTTTGCCATCTCCATGTTTCCCACCATTAATTTCCCGGTCTCATCCTCTAAGGGACCTATGTTTGCCTTAGCCACCCTTTTTCTTTTTATATAACTATAGAAACTCTTGCTATCTGTTTTTATATTTTTTGCTAATTTCTTTTCATAATCTAACTTCCCTTTCTTAATCAATCCTTTAGTTACTTTTTGCTGTCTTTTGAAGAATTCCCAATCTTCTATCCTCCCACTAAGTTTGGCTACCTTATATGTCCTTGTTTTTAGTCGGATACTATCCTTGATTTCTTTACTTAGCCACGGGTGGCTGTCATTTCTTTTACACCCTTTTTTCCTCAGTGGAATATATTTATTTTGAAAGTTGTAAAATAACTCCCTAAATGAACACCACTGCTCATGTACCGTCTTACCCTTTAATCTATTTTCCCAGTCCACTTTAATCAATTCCGCTCTCATACCATCATAGTCTCCTTTATTCAAGCTCAGTACGCTTGTTTGAGAATCAACCTTCTCACCCTCTAATTGGATATGGAATTCAACCATGTTGTGGTCGCTCGTTCCAAGGGGATCCTTAACTAGGACATTATTAATTAATCCTGACTCATTACACAGGACCAGGTCCAAGGTTGCCTGCCCCCTTGTAGGATCAGTTACATACTGCTCAAGAAATCCATCCCTGATGCACTCAATGAACTCGTCCTCACTCCTAGTGACAACTTTAAAATGGTAACTCCTCATCACTGACTCCCCAACCAGACAAAATAGTCTTTCCCTATTCAACCTATGAAAACCCTTCATAATTTTAAAAACTATTAAATCTCCTCTTAGCGTTGCCTGTTCCTGTGGAAATAGTCCCAGTATCTCAAGCCCCTCCTTGTAACTGTAGTTCTGTGCCATCAGTAAATTTTGAGACGGTGCTTCCTATGCCCAAGGACAAATCATTTATATCCACCCAAGTACGTAGCAAGCCCAACAAGGTGGGAGGGGGGCAGTTCTGGATTTAGTTTTAGAGAATGAAGCTGGGCAGGTGGAAGGAATATCAGTGGGAGAGCATTTTGGTGGTAGTAATCATAATTCAGTTAGATTTAGCATAGTTATGGAAAAGAACAAAGAACAGGAATAAAAGTTCTCAATTGGGGAAAGGCCAATTTTACTAAGCTGAGAGTTGATTTAGCAAAAGTGGACTGGAAACAGCTACTTGAAGATAAATCAGTGTCAGCAGTGGGAGGCATTCAAGGGGGAGATTTAAGGGATTCAGAGTGAACATGTTCCCACAAAGAAAAAGGGTGGGACTGCCAAATCTAGAGCCCCCTGGATGACGAGATGCATACACGGTAAGATACGGTAAAAAGGGAAACTTATGTCACACATCAAGAGCTCGATTCTGCAGAAAGCCTAGAGGAGTATAGAAAGTGCAGGGGTGAAATTAAAAAGGAAATTAGGAAAAGAAAGAGGGCATGAAAAATTACTGGCAAGTAAAATTAAGGAAAAACCCAAAATGTTTTATCAATACATGAAGAGCAAGAGGATAACTAAAGAAAGAGTAGGGCCAATTAGAGACCAAAAAGGTAACCTATGTGTGGAGGCAGAAGATGTGGGTGTGATTGTTAATGAATACTTTGCGTCTGTCTTCACAAAAGAGGGGGACGATGCAGAGATTGTAGTTGAGGAGGAGGAGTGTGAAATATTGGATGGGATAAACATAGTGAGAGAGGAAGTATTAAAGGGTTATCATCTTTTAAAAGTAGATAAATCGCCAGGCCCGGGTGAAATGTATCCCAGGCTTTTAAGAGAAGCAAGGGAGGAAATAGCAGAGGCTCTGACTATCATTGTAGCAGATATCCAATAAATAGTAACCAAGGAGATAAAACACACACAATGATCAAAAAACACTAGCACACTGTGCGTTTCACCGTACCATTTTACCTTCAAATGCACAAAAAAGTTAAAATACACGTACATACATCATGTGAGCATGAGTATTGAGAGCACATGCCCAATGACCAGGTCTATTACTGATTTTTTTTTTTATTTACTAATCAAAAATGCAAGGGGGACATGGACACTGACAACAGAATTACATCATATTAAGGATTATTCTAAAAAAAAAATGCATGGAGAAGGATTGCTGCGATCAGCACTTTGGCAGTAGAGTTTTCAGACCTGACCTTCTTGGAAGCTCTCAGTGACAATACCCTGATAGAGTCTGGCTTATTAGGTAAAAGCATTCCCTGCTGTGGCATTGATCCATACAGATCAGGAAGGTTCTACGTTTAATTCCTGGTTTGTGCTGAGCTCTCGATCTTAATTGGACAGGCATTGAAATACTTCAATTGGCTTCCATGCCCTGGGCAGTGGAGGAGTATATCAGCCAGCGTTTCACTTCTGAATGCGATTGAGTGACCCTTGCTGCAAAGTGTGCTTATATGGATGACTGTCAAAGATCGGATTTGTTATGGCTGTAATGACTTTCATGGATGAAAAGTCTGCTGACACTTACTGTCTAGGTTCACAGGTGAAGAATGGTCACTTGGACAAGGTATGTGAGTGTTGCTGGGCATGCATTCAGGAGAAAAGTGGAGGAATGGGTCTGAATGTGTGGAATGTAAAACTTTGCAGTATATTGAAAGAATGTCATTGTTCATATTTTAGGATGATTAAAAGAAGGTCTTTTTGCATACAGTAGAGTTTTAAATGAACCACTGTTTCCAGGAAAAAAACTTTTAATTTGCAAAACTGTCCAATCTTCAATCATCCAGTGTGATAAATATCATTTCTGTTGAAATGCAGAACAGTGTGATTTGGTGTGCTGTAGGCCAGGTAATTACTTGTATGTAATTTTATTGCTTTCTGTAGAAGGATATTAATTTGGAGATGTGTTGCTGTTGATTTTCTTCACGACTTCATTGACATGTAGCCAAGAAATTAGCAATTCTATTATTGACGTTATGACACCAGCCTACTAACTGTAGTTTTGTAGTCTGCTGCATTTTGTACACGAGAATTTGTGTGCCCATTTCATACCTTAGCTTCAGCCTCATCAGATTTGATGTGAAAATATTTAAATGAAAACTTAACACCATTGAGGTTCTTCTGCACCAGGTTTTCTTTTTTTTGTTGTTGTGCATCCACATGGAATGGAAGAAAAGGAATCTCTATGTGTGAAGCTTCATGAGTTCAAGTGCTCCAAGCCCTGAGTGTAATGCTGCAGTGATTTATGAATATCAGAACACTAAATCTCTTAAAGTTGCTCCTAGTTGCTATTTGTATAATATGAGCAGTAAATGTGGTTCACTATTTTAATGAAGACCATTTCTTATGAAAGAGCTGGAGAGGCTGATGTGAGATTTGTGTCAGTGCAGCAGCTTGACAGCTGCTTAATAGTTCTCGTATTTATGTTCTGCCTTATGGTAAAATATCTCGAGCGTTTCACACAAAATACTTTGAAGATGAGATTTTGTTGCTACGTAAGCACTTTTTTCTGTAGTGTTTTTGGTACCTAGAGATGGGAGCTGCTTTTAAGGAGAAACTTAATTTTGCAGTGATTTGCAGAAATGTGGGTCTTGAATTTCCATGGGCCATGATCTCGGCACTTTTGCACCTGCTGATACCCTCCAGTGGTGACCCCGCCAGAGTTGCCCCACAAGCCAGAAAGTCTAATACAAGTCCTGGGGGTGCTGCATCCACCTGTAAAACATTTGTAGGGCATTCAGTGGCTTCTTTGTGCATTTACAGAAATACATTTCCTCCAGATTCTTCGGAAGCCCAAGCCACGATCCCACTCAGGACCTGCTTTCCGCCCCACACCCGTTGAGGCCATGCATCCTTCAGGAGACTGGTATACCTATTCTTTTTTGGTGTACCACCTTTTAACCTTACATCAGGTCCCTGTGCGGCCAAGGACACGAGAACTCCCAGTGTAGGGTGTCTGCACCTTAAGCCCTATGACCTCTGACACTTATACCCTTGTAAGAGACAGATGAAGGTTCTGCCTCTTACTAAGCTCCATGGAAAAGCTGGGTCCCAGCAGAGTTTTTGCAAGTTACAGCAGGAGTCCACTGGAACAGCTGAGTAATTTCAGCTACATGGTAGTTTTACTAATGGGGTGTGGTGTAGCAAAGGTTCAGAATGTAGTCATAGTTGTTGACACTGGACCTGAAAAATATCAGTGCCATATGACATTTTCCATTAAATTACTGAAGAGAAAAGGTCAATAGCTAAGCAAAATATTTAAATATACATTTCAGTGTTGTCCCAATGTTAATGTATTGCTACCAATGCACTACAGGAAAAAATGCACTTAAACCAATCTGCTCCCACCACCATGATATAATTGCAACCACTGGTACTTCACCCTATAGTTCAAAACACTCCAAACACATTCATAGTTAGGAAGGACACTGTCATTATATTGCTGGACATTTTCACACACAGTTCAGTAATCATAGACTATTTAATGACCAAATCAATAAATAAATTTACGTGATTTGGTCAGAATATGTAACTTGGCAATGGGCTCTCCTCTACTGCAAAGTAATGTGGTTCTTTTATTCCTGTTATATTTTGTGCTGTATGCTAAAACTGCTGACAGAAATTTGGGATGGAGAGAATGCTCTAGATTGGATGGATGTTTTGGGTCAAAGTGGTGATTCCAATGCTAAACTTCTTTTTAAGTTTATAAATTGAGAGATTTAGATTACTGTTTCTCATATCTGGAATATTTTTAGTGTAATGATATGGCTCTTTAAAAAATAATTTGATGCTCTTACAAAACAACATCCTGTTACACTTTCAACATATGAAATTGACGGGCAGGAAAAGACTAGCCAGTCCATCAAGCCTGCCCCACACCTTGATGGCCAGACCATCATAGCTGAACACTTCTTCCCTCCGCTGACCTCCTTTCTTTCCCCCCCCCCCCCACCTTACACCCACCTCCGCAGCCTGGAGAGTCAAAAAAACTGGAAAAGGCCCAGGGCCGATAGGGAAAAAATACTCTAAAATTCCTCTCCGACCCTCTCAGGAGATCGAAACCAGTCCAGGAGATCACATGGACCGAGTATTATCTATAAAGACCTTCTATATGATGCGATCTCTGCCCCAGTCAGGAACCGATCCAGCTCCCTCTTGAAGGCCGAGAGTCAGCATCCACCACACCAGCCCGCAAAGCATTCCAGAGGCTCACAACTCTCTGGAGAACGAAGAACTGCCTAACATCCAGTCTATTCCTACTCTTAACCAGTTTAAACTCTGATCCTTCCCAATCTGTTAAACTGGAATAATTTATCAAAAGGGATGCTATCCTACCCTCCAGGTCCTTGAGCCTGTCTGAGTAGCTGAGATTCTTTATGCTAGGAATCATTCTTGTAGCTCTCCTCTTGACCTTTTGTAAGGCCAACAGAAAAGTTTAATTGAGCAAAACAAATTGCATCTTTTAATTAAAAACCCTCTAGGTAAAACATTAGTATCAGTATCTAAATGTCACATTCTGCTAAGTTTAATATTAATTGGAATTTTATTATTTCTTCCCTGATATTCATTTTAGGACATTCCCTTAAAGGTGAAGTATATTTTGCTGATTTATTATAGTCATAAGATTGAAAGGTTCTGCTATGTCTCAGTCACTCTAGTTACCTTGCTTTAGAACTGCTGGATTGAGCAGCCTGGAAACATATATTTTGTGTAGGATTTATCCTCATTTAATAGAGGAGCTATTACGCTACTGGTCACCAAATATTAGGTAGGAGATAGAGGAGCAAATTACAGAAAGATGCAAGAATTATAGAGTAGTGATAATGGGGGACTTCCAATTATCCCAATATAGACTGCGATAGTAACAGTGTAAAGGGCAAAGAGGGGAAGGAATTCTTGAAATGTGACCGAGAATGTTCTGGAACAGTGTGTTTCCAGCCCAACCAGGAAGGAAGCAGTGCTGGATCTAGTTCTGGGGAATGAAATGGGACAGGTGGAGCATGTTTCAGCGGGTGAACAATTGGGGAACACCGATCATAATATCATTAGGTTTAGAATAGTTACGGAAAAGAACAAGGAGCAATCAAATGTGAAAATGCTTAACTGGAGGAGGTCAAATTTCAGTGAGTTAAGAAGGGATCTTGCCCTAGTGGATTGGAATCAAAATTGGTAGGCAAAACAGTAATTGAACAATGGGAGGCCTTCAAGGAGGAGTTGGTTCGGGTACAGAGTAGACACATTCCCACGAGGGAGAAAGGAAGGGCATCCAAAGCTAGATCTCCCTGGATGACTAAAAATATAGAGATTAAAATGAAACAGAAAAAAGAGGCTTATGACAAATGTAAGGTTCATAATATAGTAGAGAACCAGGCTGAATACAGAAAGTATGGAGAAGATCTAATAAGGGGAATAAGAGGGGCAAAGAGAGAGTTTTTTTTTATTTGTTCATAGGATGTGAGCCTCGCTGGTAACCCCAGCATTTATTGGCCATCCCTAATTGCCCTTGAGAAGGTGGTGGTGAGCTGCCACCTTCTCAAGGGCAATTAGATGAGTATGTCAATAGATTAGTGGCTAACATAAAAGGGAACCCAAAAGTTTTTTATAAACATGTAAATAGTAAAAGGGTAGTCAAAGGAAGGGTGGGACCAATTAGGAACAAAAAAGGAGATCTTCTTGTAGAAGCAGAGGGCATGGCTGAGGTACTAAATGAATACTTTGCATCCGTCTTCACTAGAGAAGAGGATGCTGCGATTGTAGCAGTTAAAGGAGGAGGTAGGAGCGATATTGGATAGCATAAAAATAGATAAAGAGGAGGTACTTAAAATATTGGCAGTACTCAAAGTAGAAAAGTCACCCGGCCCAGAGAGGATGCATGCTAGGGTTCTGAGGGAAGTAAGGGTGGAAATTGCGGAGGCTCTGGCCACTATCTTCTAATCCTCCTTAGATATGGGGACGGTGCTGGAGGACTGCAAATGTTATACCCCTGTTCAAAAAAGAGGAGAGGGATAAACCCAGCAATTACAGGCCAGTCAGCCTAATGTCGGTGGTGGGGAAACTTTGAGACAATAATCTGGGAACAAATGAATTGGCACTTGAAAAAGTCTGGGCTAATAAATGAAAGTCAGCACAGATGTCTTAAAGGAAAATCATGTTTGACTAACTTGATTGAGTTCTTTGATGAAGTAACGGAGAGGGTTGCTGAGGGTAGTGCGATTGATATCTATATGGATTTTCAAAAGGCATTTGATAAAGTACCACATTATACACTTGTTAGCAAAATTAAAGCCCATGGGATTAAAGGGACAGTGGCAGCATGGATACAAAATTGGCTAGGGGACAGAAAGCAGAGAGTAGTGGTGAATGTTTTTTTTCAGACTGGAGGGAAGTATACAGTGGTGTGCTCCAGGGGTCAGTATTAGGACCACTGCTCTTTTTGATATATATTAAAGACCTGGACTTGGGGATACAGGGGTATAATTTCAAAGTTTGCAGATGACACAAAACTGTGGAGGATAGTAACAGACTTCAGGAGAACATGGACAGACTGGTGGAATGGGCAGACACATGGCAGATGAAATTTAAAGCAGAGAATTGTGAAGTGATGCATTTTGGTAGGAAGAATGAGGAGAGGCAATATAAACTAAATGGTATAATTTTAATGGGGCTGCAGGAACAGAGAGATCTGGGGGTGTATGTACATAAATCTTTGAAGGTGGCAGGACATGTTGAGAAGGCTGTTTTTTAAAAGAACCATATGGTATCCTGGGCTTTATTAATAGAGGCAGAGAGTACAAAAGCAAGGAAGTTATGCTAAACCTTTATAAAACACTGGTTAGTCCTCAGCTGGAGTATTGTGTTCGATTCTGGGCACCACACCTTAAGAAGGATGTCAAGACCTTAGAGAGGGTGCAGAAGAGATTCATTAGAATGGTAGCAGGGATGGGAGGCTTCAGTTATGTGGAGAGACTGGAGAAGCTGGGGTTGTTCTCCTTAGAACAGAGAAGGTTATGAGGAGGTTTGACAGAGGTGTTGAAGATCATGAAGGGTTTTGATAGAGTAAATAAGGAGAAACTATTTTCAGTGGCAGAAGGGTCGGTAACCAGAGGTCACAGATTTAAGGTGATTGGCAAAATAGCCAGCGGCGACATGAGGGAACATTTTTTTACGCAGCGACTTGTAATAATCTGGAATGCACTGCCTGAAAGAGTCGTGGAAGCAGGTTCACGAGTAACTTCCAAAAGGGAACTTGATAAATACTTGAAGGGAGAAAAATTACAGGGGTATGGGGAAAGAGCAGAAGAATGGGACTAATTGGATAGCTCTTTCAAAGAGCCGGCACAGACACAATGGGCGAATGGCCTCCTCCTGTGCAGTACCTACTGTGACATACTATATGTGATTGTGAATCCCAAAATCGAATTACTATGCTGAGAATAGATTCTTTCAGCCACAAAATTAGAATAATAAATATTTTGCAAACAACCCCTCAGTCACAAGGTAATGCCTGAAATGCATTATTTATTTTTTGAAGGAGCTCAGTGCAAACCATGTGATTAAAACATGGGACACTTCCTCTATATGTCTATAAAAGGAAATCATGGCAGTATTGGCATTAGGATTACAGGAAAGTCTGTGTGTGAAATGTTTGTACCATGTCACCTGGAACTGTTGAAAACACGATTCTGACCTTTGGCTTGTGGCTGGAGAGAAGAGTTTGAGGTGCACAACACTAGGGTGAAGTACTGGTGGTACAGGTCTGTCACTGGGGGTGAACAGTTTGAGGCTCACAACTCTAGGATTAAGTACTGGTGGTGCCAGTCCATCAAGGTAGTGAACAGTTTCTCCTTTGACCCCATTGTCTTTGCAAACTACCGCCCAATCTCCAACCTCCCTTTCCTCACCAAAGTCCTTGAATGTGTTGTTGCCTCCCAAATCCATGCCCATCTCGCCTGCATTTCCCTGTTTGAATCTATCCAATCAGCTTTCTGCCCTGCCACAGCACTGAAGCAACCCTAACCAAAGTCACAAGTGACAGTCTCTGTGACATGACTGGGGTGTATTCCTGATCCTCCTGAATCTTTGTACCCCTTGACAAACTATCTTCCTTTAACTCCTCTCTATTGTCCAGCTCTGTGGGAGTGTCCTTACTTAGTTCCACTCTTTATCTATCCGAGTGTAGCCAGAACAGAGGTAGCAATGGCTTTCCTTTCTGCCCTTGCACCATTGCCTCCAGAGACCTCCAAGGTTCCATCCTTGGCCCCCTCCTCTTCCTCATCTAGGTGCTGCCCATTGGCCTAATCTGCAGACCAGGGTCAGCTTCCACATGCACACAAATGACACCCAGCTCAACCACTTCAACACATCTGTTGACCCTTCCAGTGCCTCTGCTGTCAAACTGCTTGTTCAACATCCAGACTTGGAAGACTGCAGTTTTCTCCAGGTAAACATTGGGAAGACTGAAATCATTGACTTTGGGTCGTGCCACAAACTCCATACCCTCGCCATCGACTGCATTTCCCACCTCAGCCACTCTCAGACAGACCAGTTTATTCGCAACCTCAGAATCCTATTCAACCCTGAGCTGAGCTCTAACTTCAAATTCTCTCCATCACAAAGTCCACCACTCCTGTAAAATCGCCAGCATCTGCACCTGCCTCGGACCATTTGCTGCTGAAACCCTCATTCATGCATTTGTCACCTCCAAACTCGACCATTCCAATGTTCTCCTGGCTGGCCTTACATCATCCACCCTCCACGAACTTCAGCTCGTCCAAAACATCACTTCCCGTATCCAATCCTGTACCAAGTCCTGCTCGCTCATCAGCCCTATCCTCACTGCCCTACATTGGCTCCCAGTTCCCTATTACCTCACATTTAAAATCATCATCCTTGTGTTTAAATCCCTTCGTGGATTCGCCCCTCCATCCATTGACACAACCACCCTCCTCCCGAACTCTGTTCCTCTGACTCTGGCTTTTTGTGCATTCCCCCTTCCCTTTGTCCCACCACTGGTGGCTGTGCTATTAGTCGCCTGGGCCCTAAGTTCTGCAATTCCCTCTCTAAACCCCTCTGCCTCTCTACCTCCCCCATCTCCTTTTAAGACCCTTCTTAAAACCCACCTCTGACCAAGCTTCTGGTCACCCCCTCTAATGATTTAGGGGGAGGGACTCTCCTGTTTGGGGAATATTTCCAGCATGGCAGGATCTCTGCCTTCTGTATCCAGCCCAACCCCTGACATATTTTCCTGGGTTGAGGTTCCTTATATGTGGATGGCAGACTTCTGATGAGATGCCCACCATCGAGGAGCCCGCCAGTGCTAGGATGGAGAATCCCGGTGGTTCTGCAGCGAGTACATCGCGGCAGCACCTAGAGAGCAAGGAGCCCAGTTAAAGCAGCAGAAGCACCCCAAAGATCCAACCATATGTCCCACAGAAGGCCATGGCTGAGAACGGAATCATCAGCAGGTAAGTGTTCAGTGCAGAATGGAGGGAGAAGAGAAGGCTACAAGGCTCTCCCATCCATCCAGGAGAGAGTGGTTGTCCTTGACATTAAGGCAGCATTTGACAGAGTGTGGCACCAAGGAGCCCTAGTAAAATTGGAGTCAATGGGAATCGGGGGAAAACTCTCCAGTGACTGGAGTCATACCTCACACAAAGGAAGATGGTAGTGGTTGTTGGAGGCCAATCATCTCAGCCCCAGGACATTACTGCAGGAATTCCTCAGGGCAGTATCCAAGGCCCAACCATCTTCTGCTGCTTCATCAATGACCTTCCCTCCATCATAAGGTCAGAAATGGGGATGTTCGCTGACGATTGCACAGTGTTCAGTTCCATTCGCAACCCTTCAGATAATGAAGCAGTCTGTGCCCGCATGCAGCAAGACCTGGACAACACCCAGGCTTGGGCTGATAAGTGGCAAGTAACATTCGCGCCAGACAAGTGCCAAGCAATGACCATCTCCAACAAGAGAGTGTCTAATCACCTCCCCTTGACATTCAATGGTATTACCATCGCCAAATCCCCCACCACCAACATCCTGGGTGTCACCATTGACAAGAAACTAAACTGGACCAGCCAGATAAATACGGTGGCTACAAGAGCAGGTCAGAGGCTGAGTATTCTGCGGCGAGTGACTCACCTGACTCCCCAAAGCCTTTCCACCATCGACAAGGCACAAGTCAGGAGTGTGATGGAATACTCTGCACTTGCTTGGATGAGTGCAGCTCCAACAACACTCAAGAAGCTCGACACCATCCAGGACAAAGCAGCCTGCTTGATTGGAACCCCATCCACCACCCTAAACATTCACTCCCTTCACCACCGGCGCACAGTGGCTGCAGTGTGTACCATCCACAGGATGCACTGTAGCAACTCACCAAGGCTTCTTCAACGGCACCTCCCAAACCCGTGACCTCTACCACCTAGAAGGACATGGGCAGCAGGCAAATGGGAACAACACCAACTGCACGTTCCCCTCCAAGTCACACACCATCCCGACTTTGAAATATATCGCCGTTCCTTCATCGTCGCTGGGTCAAAATCCTGGAACTCCCTACCTAACAGCACTGTGGGAGAACCTTCACCAGACGGACTGCAGCGGTTCTAGAAGGCGGCTCACCACCACCTTCTCAAGGGCATTTAGGGACTAGCAATAAATGCTGGTCTTGCCAGTGATGCCCACATCCCATGAACGAATAAAAAAAATTCCATAGGAATACCTCAGAGGTCTTATTGCAGCTTCCTGGGGCTTACCGCAACCTTCCCCATGGCATCCCCAGGAAATGGCGATAACACGGGTGGACAAGAGGGAAATACGCCAGGGATCTGAGCCCCACTACCATTTACTTGCGGCAGGCTTGGAAGGAGTGACTGGTGACTGTCCCAGCGAGCGTGGAAAGAGGGAAATCCTGGTCTGTCTGGGGGCAGTATGCCTCAGTGCCAGCATTTTCTGTCATTCTCCACTATGATCCCACCTGAATCTGGGCAGGGTCACAGAGGAGAATTCCCCTCTCTGTTTTAATATTTACGCATCAGTGTGAGATATCAGACCATACAGTGATAACCCATACTATTTTCTGTGTGTACTGTACTTCACTGGTAAAGGGTTCATTGTTCACACACAGCCCTGCTTTCCTAGTCTGCTATATGTATAAAGTAATGATTTGGTTCATAGGAAGCATGAACTTGTCAATGGAAGCAGACTTTTACATTGCAAGAGAAAAATGTGTCTGGAACAAGCTTAAATCATAACAGTACCTTGCTGAGTTCAGTGTCCACCTTCCATGGTTTACTAAAATGTTAGTAATCCACATCACAAGAGACCGGGAGGCCCTCTTCTGACCTGCCGTCTGTCTCTTTGCAGCATAAGTTTATTTGCATAAATGTTATCTTTTACTTTGGTAAGATCTCGTATGCGTTGATAAAGACAAGTTTTAAAACACATATTTTAATTCCCAGTTCTTGTGGGATTCAATTGCTTGGCTTTTTGTCCATTCCTTATTCACTATAGATAGATTTTTAAACAAATTCATGCTGGAAAATAACATAAGAAATAGGAGCTGGAATAGGCCACATGACCCTCGAGCCTGCTCCGCTATTCAATCAGATCATGGCTGATCTTCGATCTCAACTCCACTTTCCTGCCCGATCCGCATATCCCTTGATTCCCCCAGAGTCCAGAAATCTGTCTATCTCAGCCTTGAATATATTCAATGTCTCAGCATCCACAGCCCTCTGGGGTAGAGAATTCCAAAGATTCACAACCCTCTGAGTGAAGAAATTCTTTCTTATCTCAGTCTTAAATGGTGGACCCCTTATCCTGCGACTATGCCCCCTAGTTCTAGACTCTCCAGCCTTGGGAAACAACCTCTCAGCATCAACCCTGTCAAGCCCCCTGATAATCTTATATGTTTGAATGAGAACGCCTCTTATTCTTCTAAATTCCAGAGAGTATAGGCCCGTTCTACTTAACCTTGCCTCATAGGACAACCCTCTCATCCCAAGAATTAATCTAATAAACCTTCGCTGCACCGCCTCTAAGGCGAGTATATCCTTCCTTAGATAAGGAGACCAAAACTGTACACAGTACTCCAGGTGATGTCTCACCAAAGCCCTGTACAATTGTAGTAAGACTTCCTTATTCTTGTACTCCAAACACCTTGCAATAAAGTTCAACATTCCATTTGCTTTCCTAATTGCTTGCTGTACCTGCACGCTAACTTTTTGTCTTTCTTGTACGAGGGAGGACACCCAAGTCTCTCTGAACACCAACAATTAATACTTTCTCACCATTTAAAAATATATTTTTTCTATTCTTTTTGCCAAAGTGAATAACCTCACATTTCCCCACATTATACTCCATCTGCCACCTTCTTGCCCACTCACTTAACCTGTCTATATCCCGTTGCAGAATCTTTGCGTCCTCCGCACAGCTTGCTTTCCCACCTAGCTTTGTATCGTCAGCAGACTTGGATACATTACACTCGGTCCCTTCATCTAAGTCATTAATGTAAACTGTAAATAGCTGAGGCCCAAACACCGATCCTTGCGGCACCCCACTACTTACAGCCTGCCAGCCTGAAGATGACCCATTTATCCCTACTCTCTGTTTTCTGTCCGTTAACCAATCCTCTGTCTATGCTAATATGTTACCCCGAACCCCATGAGCTCTTTCCTTGCATAACAACCTTTTATGTGGCACCTTATCGAATGCCTTTTGAAAATCCAAAAATACAACATCCACCGGTTCCCCTTTATCTACCTTGCTAGTTACATCCTCAAAAAACTCTTATAAATTTGTCAAACATGATTTCCCTTTTATAAAACCATGTTGACTCTGCCTAATCATATTATGATTTTCTAAGTGCTCTGTCACCACTTCCTTAATAATGGATTCCAGCATTTTCCCGACGACTGATGTCAAGCTAACTGGCCTGTAGTTCCCTGTTTTCTCTCTCCCTCCTTTCTTGAATAGTGGGGTCACATTTGCTACCTTCCAGTCCGCTGGGACCGTTCTAGAATCTAGGGAATTTTGGAAGATCGTAACCAATGCCATTGGTCATAACCAAAATGACCAGCAGTGTGGCTGTGGTTTTGGAGACCACTTAGAACTCTCACAGTAAGGAGGCTCCACGGTGCAAGCTTGTGTCCGAGGATAGAAAATATATTCTTACGACGGAAAGAATGAGTTACCCCTTCAACACGTAGTGGAGAGATTTAGAGAAAGAGTTGGAGAAAGTAGGGCTGACGCATTTGAAGGTGGTGGTGCAAAGAGAGAGCTGATGCACAGAAGACCTAAGTGGGTGGAGGAGGCTATACTTCTGGAGGAGGTTGTATAGGTACTCCGGAATGAGGCAATGGAGGAATCTAAAGGCGAGGATTTTAGGTTTAATAGGGAGCCAGTGTATGTTAGTAAGAACGAGGGGTAATTGACAAGCTTAACAGCGCAGATAGGATAAGGCTGCAGCATTTTGGACAACGTGGAGGGTGGAGGATGGAAGGCCAGTTCGGAAGGTATTAGAATAATTCAGTCTGGTGGTGACAAAAGCGTTGATATGGGTTTCAGCGATGGAAGGGCAGAGGCTGTTGAAGTTGAGGAGGTGGAAGTAAGCTGTCTCAGTGATTTACAGCATTTGAAGCTCAGCTCAGGGTTGAACAGAATCAGGTCAGAGAGAGCCAGCATGGACTTGTGAAAGGTAGGTCGTGCCTGACAAACCTGATTGAATTTTTTGAAGAGGTGACTAAAGTGGCAAGTGGTGGACAGGGGAATGTCAATGGATGTTATTTATATGGACTTCCAGAAGGTATTTGATAAAGTCCCACATAAGAGACTGTTAGCTAAGATAAAAGCCCATGGAATTGAGGGAAAAGTATGGACTTGGTTAGGAAGTTGGCTGAGCGAAAGGCGACAGAGAGTAGGGATAATGGGTAGGTACTCACATTGGCAGGATTTGACTAGTGGAGTCCCACAGGGATCTGTCTTGGGGCCTCAATTATTCACTATTTATTAACGACTTCGATGAAGGCATAGAAAGTCTCGTATCTAAGTTTGCCGATGACACAAAGATTGGTGGCATTGTAAGCAGTGTAGATAAAAACATAAAATTACAAAGCGATATTGATCGATTAGGTGAATGGGCAAAACTGTGGCAAATGGAATTCAATGTAGGCAAATGTGAGGTCATCCACTTTGGATCAAAAAAGGATAGAACAGGGTACTTTCTAAATGGAAAAAGTTAAAAACAGTGGATGTCCAAAGGGACTTAGGGGTTCAGGTACATAGATCATTGAAGTGTCATGAACAGGTGCAGAAAATAATCTATAAGGTTAATGGAATGCTGGCCTTTATATCTAGAGGACTGGAGTACAAGGGGGCAGAAGTTATGCAACAGCTATACAAAACCCTGGTTAGACCGCACCTGGAGTACTGTGAGCAGTTCTGGGCACCGCACCTTCGAAAGTTCATATTGGCCTTGGAGGGAGTGCAGCGTAGGTTTACTAGAATGATACCTGGACTTCAAGGGTTAAGTTACGAAGAGAGATTACACAAATTGGGGTTGTATTGTCTGGAGTTTAGAAGGTCAAGGGGTGATCTGATCGAAGTTTATAAGATATTAAGGGGAACAGATAGAGTGAATAGAGAGAAACTATTTCCGCTGGTTGGGGATTCTAGGAGTAGGGGGCACAGTCTAAAAATTAGAGCTAGACCTTTCAGGAGTGAGATTAGAAAACACTTCTACACATTAAGGGTGGTAGAAGTTTGGAACTCTCTTCCGCAAACGGTAATTGATGCTAGCTCAATTGCTAATTTTAAATCTGAGATAGATATCTTTTTGCCAACCAAAGGTATTCAGTGATATGGACCAAAGGCATATGGAGTTAGATCACAGATCAGCCATGATCTTATCAAATGGCGGAGCGGGCTCGAGGGGCTGAATGGCCTATTCCTGTTCCTGTGTTCCTAGAATCAAGGTTTTGCATGGTTTAGTTCAGCCTGAGTGAGTGACTAGGAGGAAGATTAATTCAGTGCAAGAGAGGGCAGTTTATGGCGAGGACCAGTGATGATGGAGTCAGTCTTTCCAATGTTCATTTGAAGGAAATTGTGACTCATCCATGACTTGATGTCAAGCAACCTAGTAGCATGAAGTTGTAGAGTTAAGAGAGGTAGTGGAGAGATTGAGCCAGGTATCATCAGCATACATATGAAAGTTGATTCCTTGCCTGTGGTTGATGGCACTGAGGGGTAGCTAATGAAGAGGACAGAGATAAGAATTGATACTTGCAGGACTCTGAAGGTGCAGGGTGTGAAGAGAAGCCATTTCTGGACATCTGCTGACTACGTTTGGCTAGGAAGAATTGGAACCATGTAAGATCCTTCAAGCTGCATTATACTAAGTTTAACTTCTTTATCCGTTTTGAGATCAAAACCATGCGGGAATACAGCTTTGTCATTGAGTAGTTACCCCGTTTAGGTGATTAGCATCTTGAACGGGTCAATGAGTACTTTGGGCTTTGAAGCTCAGCTTTGTATAAGAAACTAAGGGAGGGAGAAATTATTTAAGCCCTGTGATATGCAACATCTGGTAAAGCCACAGTTTATAAAACCTAATGTCACAGCTAATATAAAAGATTTACAGAGCCACTTAAGATGCACCACAATTTCAAATGACTTAGCAGGTATAGAGTATTTGATTTTGCCACTTTGAATGGATGGAACATTTGGCCTTTGTTACTAGAGACAGAAGACTTGGACATTCACAAGATAGGGCGTTGAATTTCTGCCAATCTTAATATTGCAACTGTTATAGTACCTGGCTGACTGTAAAGAAACAATTACTTGAGAAAATCATATTAAGTTGCACTATATTTGTATTACCTAGCAAAGTTGTAGTTAGAAACTTTGTCATGCTCTTTACCTGAATACATAGGAACAAGCCTGTTCCGCCATTCTGTTAGATCATGACTGATTTGCACCTCAACTCCATTTACCCGTTTTTGCTCCATATCCCTTGATACTCGCATCTATCAAAAATCTATTGATCTCAGTCTTGAAAATGTCAATTGACCCAGCATGCACAGCCTTTTGGGGGAGAGAGTTCCAGATTTCCACTACCCTTCGTGTGATAAAATGCTTCCCGATTTCACTCCTGAATGACCATAATTTTAAGATTATGACTTTAAAATAGGAATATTGGATTTTGGAGTTCAACAGAAAAGTTGTCAAAACCATTCTGATCCAATATTAAATGAATTAGGTAGAATTTATGGCACTTAAATTAACATAATTTGACAGCAATTGTCTCCATTTTCAAACTACAGTGACCCTTCATTTATTTGACTAGACACAATTTTCTCTCTGGAAAGATTAGCTTATTTTTATCCTTTGATCCGATTTGCTCCACCACTCATGTTGCTCACTTTGTGTTCATCTAGTTTGTCACTGGGTTGTGGTACAATGGATTAATAACATGGAAGGAAAAATGTGAGGCAATATAATATGGAATTGATAACTTCATTTTTAAATTCAAATATTTTGACATTTGGTGTCAACGTTTATAAGGTGCTAACATTTTGTCATCACACTTTGTTGATTGAATTAAAGTTAAACAGCAGCTAATCAGAACTAAAGGAATTGGGAACATACAAATCAAAAGCAAGGTAAGTGGCTACTAAACTGCCAGTCAAAGTTACCAAGAGCTTATGGAAACCCATCCTCAGGACAACCGATCAATAAAAGATAGGAGAAGGTGAACTAATCGAATCATTAAAAATGTTCTTTGAAAAAAAAATTAAGTTGCCATTTCTTTTCTCAGTGACTGAAATGTCCCATGTTTAAAATAAGATTTTCAATAAAATAAACAAAATGCATATTTTACAATAAATTGATTAAGTTTATCCATTGAATTATCTTTTGTGTTTTCTAATAACCTCTTTGCATACCTACATTAAAGTTTTGACTTCAAGGCCTCAGCCTCTCAAAAAAGCCTGGGCTTGGGCTTAATATTTTGCCCAGAGATGTGACACTGTTATTTGTAGGAAGATCCTATAGTCTGAGTGTACACAGTGTACAAAATTTCCCAGAATACATTAGGGGCTGGCACCCAGTGCTGGCATGTTTCTCATCAAATTTCATTCATATTTGCTTGGTTGTTTTTCAAAAGGACTTGGAAAAAAAGCTGGACAAATTTCAAAAATTTTAATTCAGATAGAGATAGAAATACAGAGCCCTATTTGAAACATGACCCTGTACTGCTTACTTATAACGTTTGAATATGTTTGAATGATATATAGTCTGTTATACATTGTTCAGTCAAAAGGTTAATTGTGTGTCCGTCCATAACAATGCGCATTTTTGAAAATTATTTGAGTGCAAACTGAAGAATAAATTTCAACCAAACTTTTAAATAAAAGATATTAATTTTTACTTCAGAAAGCTTAACAAGCTGAATGACAGTGAGACGGTATCTTTCTTCATGCTAATTTGAGATTTTTTCTTTTCATAAATGAGTTGAATTTTGAAGCTTTTCAGGCAAACAGGCACTGATCACGTGCATTTTGTTGATAGAGACACATGCAGGACTCAGTCACAAAACACTGAATTTGGTGTTTGCAGAGATCTCTTTAAAATTTACAAACCAGTGCTTTGAGACCCAGGGACCCCTTGCCCCTCCAATGCAGTGCTGTCAGGTGCATGCCCTCACCCTTTTCTGACTCCTGACAGGCACTTGAAATCCACCAACAAGACAAACCCCGCATTCCATCCCCGAGTTCTGCAACGCCCCAGGGCCCCCTTCCACAGTTATGCCAGACCAAAGGATTCTTCCAATGTTTCCAAATATCAGCATCCTTACTGCAGTGCTGTCTATCTTCTGGACCGTCAGTTCTGTCAAACCCCAGTGCTACCAAAGGCCAGGACGAATCCCAGCGCAGCTGGCCCCCTTCCCAAGTACTGCTCAATCCCAGGTACCTACCTCAAAGTTGTATCTTTGGTTTAAACCATCTTGGTTTTCAGTCTCTACTTTAAAAACGGTAAGAGATCAAAATGAAATCATCTAGGTAAAAGAATATATAGAAAATAAAGGCCACTCACTTGCAATTTTGACAACAGTAGTCATCGAATTAGATCCCAAATTTGACTTCTTCAGTCATGGTAAATCAGTGGCCCTGATAATACATTGTGCATCACATGGTATAACACCGTTATTGTCATAACAAAGCATATCCTCTGACTTACAGTGAGCAGTGCCACAGGAGATCTGGTAGCAAAAGTCCTGTGCCTAGCCTGCACTTTCTGTTGTAAGATATCCCATGTCACCAATTAATCACACCTTGGATAATGTCTGGCTATTAGTATGATACTGGATACTGAGGGGTAGAACAACATTTTTGCTCAAAAAAGGTTTCTCACAAATTGGACCTAGATACATAGTAAGCAGAGCTGTGATTAATTATGATAGTTTGAATTATCTAGCAACAAAACACAAGGGATTGTAATGAAAGCCTTGGTATTAATTTGAGAAGGTTTCAAAATTCAATTTGTTTTTGAAAAAGAGAAAACTCAAATTATTTGACAACATAACAAAAGGTGCTCTGACTTTGTCTCTAGGTGCGCATAGCTAGCACAGTGTCAGGGCAGGTGGCTATTCTTTAGTTCTGACTTTGGCCTCTATCCATTCAGGTAAATAGATCTCCATGAGTATGTCGGCTCACGTAATCCATTTGTAACATCTGACAGATCCAGCTCGAGACCCAAAAACAAGGAGACTTATGTATTGTATCCTTAAAAAAAAAAACTGGTCCATTCAAAAAAAACCTGTAAGGATAGTATGATTTACCTAAGGAGAGTCTAATGGTTGAAAAAGAGGTAAATGTCCTGTTGGACCTTAAGCGGAGTTACCAACCCCATATATTCTCCATCACACAGACTTCTACTCTCTAACATCACCCGCCTCCGCCTCTACCTCAATCCATCTGCTGCTGAAACCCTCATCCATGCCTTTGTTACCTCTAGACTCGACTATTCCAATGCTCCCCTGGACGGCCTCCAAACCTCCACCCTCCTTAAACTTCAGCTCATCCAAAACTCTGCAGCCCGTATCCTATCCCACACCAAGTCCCGCTCACTCATCAGCCCCGTCTTTGATGACTTTCATTGGCTCCTTAACAGTGCTTCAAATTTAAAATTCTCATCTTTGTGTTTAAATTCCTTCATGGCCTTGCCCCTCTCTTTCGCTGTAACCTCCTCCAGCCCTGCAACCCAGCTCCTGGACTCTCCGTTCTTCTGACTCTGGACTCTTGTGTATCTGCTCCCTTCGCCCCCACCAGTGGTAGCTGTGCTTTCAACCGCTTAGGCTCCATGCTCTGGAGCTCTCTCCTTGAATCCCTCGACCTCCCCCTCCTCCTTTAAAATCTACCTCTTTGACCTCCCCATCTAATCTCTCTGTCCGCTCGCTGTCTGGTTTTTCATATACCTCTGTAAATTGCTTTGGGATGTTTTTCTATGTTAAAGGTGCCATATGAATGCAAGTGATTGTAAATTAACCCCTTGTGAACTATTTCCATAGCTTCTATGCAGTTCTTATTGTGGTTTATAATATTGTTTCTATATCCTTGTTGGTGTAAATCAGATAAATAATTGTAAATAAATTGGAACAGTTTCAGCCTATACAGAGTGTGTCTATTGTTTGATATGTTCCACCTTCTGTAACAGTAATTGGTGACATAACAAGAATCCTACATAAGCTCTAGTGCATAGTATTACTGCTAAGTAAGCTAACTGCTAGCCCTTGGCTGTACTAGTTCAGTATGAGAGTGAAAGATGCAGGTTTCAAATCATAAAGGATGTGATTCACGTACAGGAATCATCATGTGGCCATTTGCATGTGAAAGTGATGTCGAAAAAGCTTGTAAACAGAAGTTGAACAGTTTTGAGGTTTGCTGGAAGAGTTCCCCCCCCCCCCCCCCCCCGCCTCTCAGAATATAGGAGAGATATTAAAGTCTTGGGTGGGCTTGGTCTTTATAGAGACTTATTAAATCTAGAGAAATCAACATTACAAGTATTTGTACAGTTTTACTTATGAAAGTGTTGATATTGTTTTTCTGTTTTTTAGATAATAGGAGGTTTCATCCTCTGCATTGGCATATACGCAGAGGTTGAAAGGCAGAAATACAAGACGCTGCAAGGTGCCTTTCTAGCTCCAGCTATAATCCTGATTTTGCTGGGAATTCTGATGTTTGTGGTCTCTTTCATTGGTGTTCTAGCTTCTTTGCGAGATAACTTGTGCCTTCTTAGAACGGTAAGATATTCTTGTACAACAGTTTTCATATTGGGCTTTCAACTCCGGACTTGCATCAATGTTTTAAACAAAATGCATCAAGATGGAATGAAACTAATGTATAGCTAGGTTTTCAGTATAATTTTCCTACCTGCTGATTGGACTTTTCCCCCCAAATACTTCATTCAGATCCAATCTGCATTCAATGAATAATAATGATTTCAAGTGGAAATCATTACTGCTAAAATTATCTATATTATTTTGGATATAAAACTCCTGCTACACCTAAGAACCAGAATTACAATGTCCAAAGTCCAAATTTTCTTCCTGACTTTGGTGTCATTATTTTTGTGGTGTGATTATAAAGAGAACTTTATTTGTTTAGTTTGCAAAACAAGGTTTCACCGGATATCATTTTGAAAACCTTGATTGCATCAGGAGAAAAAATTGTGAAATATAACCACTGATAAATTTTAGTGGCCTGGAAATTACTGTTATCAAATGAACACTTAACATGTTTGTATCAAATTCCTCTCTGATATCTTAACAAAAGCATTAATCAGTTTATTATTAATGGTTTAATGCCATACAACTATATCATTAGTTGTTGGCAAGTCATTTAGCCCTTGCTACTGCTTAACATAGTGAAAATTTAGATTCTTTTGCTACACTAGTTTCCTGATTAATGCTAATTCGTGTGAGCTTGGCAAAAGACCTTCTAGAATAGGGAAGAATAATCCGACATGTTTTATGTTTTAAGCAGACTATTTCCTCTCTCTCTCTCTCTTTCTCTCTCTCTTGCTTTTTTATATATAATGTAGATTGCCTTGGCTCAGTAATAGTCCTGTCAGGTCATGAGTTCAAACCCCACTGCAGGGAGTTGAGCACATAATCTAGACTGACATTCCAGTGCCGTACTGCACTGTTGGAAGTGGCGTCTTTCGGACGAGATGTTAAATTACAGTCCCATAGTCCTTCTCAGGTGGACGTAAAAGATCCCACGACATTTTTCGAAGAATAGCATGGAGTTGACCCAGAGTCCTGGCCAACATCTCTCCTTCAACCAACACCATCACAACAGATTATCTGGTCATTTATCTGATTTCCTCTGCGCAAATTCGTTACTGCATTTCCCTACATTACAGTAGTGACTATACTTCAAAAATACTTCATCAGCTATGAAGTGCTTTGGGAAGTCTTGAGATTGTGAAGGTCCCTATAGAAGTGCAAGTTCTATATATTAAATCTGTTGCATACAGTGCACACTTTGTGCCCACATTAACCTTAGTTCCTGTGCCATGATTTTTGAGTCACACTTTTTATGTCAACATTTATAATGGAGAAATCTATGTTGATATCCTGCAGTTGGAAACTTCTATCTCATTATTTGACTGTCACACTTTGTTGATGAAGCAATTGAATCACTCAAACTACTCTTTGAAGAAAATTATGTTCATGATTTTTATTCTCAGTAACTGAATTTTTTTATGTCCAAAATCAGGTTTTTAAAAAAAAAATTAAGTCAAAGTTACATTTCACAATAAAATGTACTCATTTAATTATCTTTTATGTCTTTCAATGCCTTCCTTAAAGTTTCTACTTGAAGGCTTTGGCCTGTCTCAAAAGCCTGAACTTTGACCGGAACAGTAGGAGAGATTCCAACCACATTTGTGCATTCTGAATATATGCAGTTTGCAGTTTGCAGAATTTCTAGTATGAGTTGTCCCCTCATTTCTTTGCTTCATCCAAAAGACTTTGAAGCAAACAAACATGAATTCTTTAAATTAAATTTCAGGCAAGTTTGTGAGTAGGAGCACCTGTGATTAATAGCACCAATGGTTCTTTTGATAATGGTTAGAAAACAGAATAAAGATTGTTTATTGAGAATGTATTTCAGTTTCTCAGTTGAAAAGGATCTCCTCTTATTTTTCCGAGTGATTTAAATCCAGCTCGAATAGGAGGTTGCATTATCGGATTCCTTCTACTTCATGGCTACTTTCCATATCAATTATGAACTTTTTGTTTTAGTTGAAAATTAAGTTTAAAAAATCTTTCTCTTCTGAACTATTATTTGGACTTGAAGTTTTTTTTAATATTAAAAACTTGGAAACCGCATAAATGATAACATTTTGAGCATTTTAGGAGGTAATTTGTTTATGGAAATCTATGTTTGTTCAAGACTGCATAAGTGACAAACTCACTAACAGTGCACTAACCGCTTTAGGATAAGAGCATTAAAAAAGCCAATGGAATATTTGGTTTTATGACTAGGCATAGAATATAAAAGTCGAGATGTAATGGTTAATTTATATAAAATCTTAGTAAGTCCACAGTTGGAGTACTGTGTGCAGATTTGGGCTTCACACTTTAGGAAGGATGTTGAGGCAGTGGAGAGAGTACAGAGCAGATTCACTGCAATGGTGCTTGTTATCACAAATACAAAGAAAAAGTAGGACTGTTTGCCTTAGAACAGAGGCGATTACAGGGTATTTTGATCGCGGGTTGTAAAATTATGAAGGAATGTAACAGAGTAGATGGAAACAGACTGTTTCAAGTGATTGATAGGATATAATAAGGGGACAGAGATATAAGATTAAATGTTAGAGAGTTAGGACAAATGCATTACCATGCTCCTCAATCACCGTTTCCTATTCCCATCCTGAACGGCCATTCCCTCCTACCACCTCCTGTCTCAAACGCCTAAGCTTTCTTCATTGTTTCCAGATTTTCTTACCAGCTGGAGAGGAACTTGGAAAGGGAGGGGGGAGATCCAGTTGTCCTGGTCCATGTTGGCACCAATGACAGCAGGACCTCCTCCTTGTTCTTCCTTATAAGGGAATATCAGAAGCTAGGAACTAAGTTAAAAAGCAGGATCTCATAGGCGGTAATCTCGGGATTAATACCCGAACTACGTGCTAATTGGCGTAGGGTAAACAGATCAGGAAGGTGAATGTGTGGCTGAAAGACTGGTGTGGGAAGGAGGGGTTCCATTTCATGGGACACTGACACCAGTACTGGGACAGGAAGGAGTGATACTGCTGAGACGGGCTCCACCTGAATCGGAATGGGACCAGAGTCCTAGCGGAAAGGATAAATAGGGCCGTTGATGAGGCTTTAAACTAGCAAGATGGGGGGAGGCATCAGGTAGCAATAATAAATGCCTAAAGATAAAAGAAATAGGAGATGAGTGTAAAGGTCAGACCAGGGTAAGGAATAAACATAACATAAACAGTCAAGGAACAAATAAAGTTATAAAACAGAAGTATAAAAGGAGTGTTAAAAATAAAGTAAAAGGAATAACTATTAAAGATGAATTAAACTGCCTGTACAGCAATGTAGACAGAGTCCAAAATTAAATGGGGGAACTGGAGGCAATAATCCGTAGCGAGGAACCAGATGGAGTCGGAATAACTGAAACGTGGCTACATAAAGAACAGGACTGGCAACTAAATATAGCAGGTTATAACATAATTAGAGAGAAGAGGGAAGGAAGGCGGGGGATGGAATAGCTGCACTAATTAGAGATAATAATGGCAGTAGAAAAAAGGGACATAACTAACAGAAGGATAGGAACAAAATCCATATGGATTGAAATAAAAGATAAGAAATTGATCATGGTAATAGGGGTATCCCACAGACCACTTTAGTGTCCAAATAGTGGAAAGGAGGTGGAGGAAGAAATATGTAAGCAAATATGTGAAAAGAGTATAGGACATAGAATAATAATCATGGGAGATTTTATCTACCCCCAGATAAATTGGCAAAAAGAGGCAGGTAAAGGGGTACAGGGAATGGAGTTTGTACAGGGCTTTGGTGAGACCTCACGTGGAGTACTGTGTACAGTTTTGGGTCTCCTTATCTAGGGAAGGATATACTTGCCTTAGAGACGGAAGGTTCATTGGATTGATTCCTGGGATGAGAGGGTTGTCCTATGTGGAGAGATTGAGTAGAATGGGCCTATATTCTCTGGAGTTTAGAAGAATGAGAGGTGATCTCATTGAAACATATAAGATTCTGAGAGGGCTTGACAGGGTAGATTTTGAGAGGTTGTTTCCCCTGGCTGGAGAGTCGAGAACTAGAGGGCATAGTCTCAGGATAAGGGGTGGGCCATTTAAGACTGAGATGAGGTGGAATTTCTTCACTTAGAGGGTTGTGAATCTTTGGAATTCTCTACCCCAGAGGGCTATGGATGCTGAGTCATTGAATATATTCAAGGCTGAGATAGATTTGACTCGAGGGAATCGAGGGATATGGGGATCGGGCAGGAAAGTGGAGTTGAGGTTGAAGATCAGCCATTATCTTATTGAATGGCGGAGCAGGCTCGAGGAGCCATATGGTCGACACCTGCTCTTATTTCTTATGTTCTTATGTACAATATGTGCAGGACTCCTTTCTTACCAAGCCCAACAAGAGAAGCACTGCTAGATCTAGTAATGGGAAATGAAACCGAATAGATAAGAGAAGTAAGTGTAGGGGAACATCTAGGCAATGGCGGTCACAGCATAATAAGGTTTAAGCTTAAGATTGAGAAGGTCATAAATAAGATAAAGACCAAAGTAATAAATTGGGGGAAAAAAGCTGATTTTAAGGTGATGAGAATGGAACTAGGGAAAATAAACTGGAAAAATTTACTGACAAACAAAGAAATAGAACAGCAGTGGGAAACGTTTAAAACGGTGATCAACAGTGTGCAGGAGAAATATATCCCACTAAAAGACAAGAACAAAATAGGCGGTAATGACAGACCGTGGATGAATTAAGAAATAAGGGCAAAATTGAAACTAAAGAAAAAGGCACACACTAAGTACATAGACAACAAAGGAGAGGATGACAAAAGAGAATATGAAAAGGTTAGGAAAGAAGTCAAAAAAATAATTAGGAAAGCAAAGAAAAACTACAAAATTAAATTATCAAGGAATATAAAAAGAAACAGTAAAGTATTCTACAGACACATAAATAACAAAAAGAAAATCAGGATAGGGATAGGGCCGCTAATGGATTCACATGATAAACTCACAGGTAATGACAGCGAAATGGCAGAAATATTAAATAATTACTTTGCCTCAGTATTTATCAGGGACCCGAACATGGTGGGCAGGACACCAGAAGAAGAGATCAAAAAAGACATAAAGACATTTAAGATAGAAAGGGGGGAGATAATTGATAAACTAATCAAACTTAGAGAGGATAAAATCCCTGGTCCGGATGGACTGCATCCACGCACATTAAAAGAAGTTAGGGAAGAGATAGCAGAGGCACTAAATCATATATATAAAAATTGATTAGAAAAGGGAAGAGTGCCAGAGGACTGGTGAAAACTAATGTTATTCCTATATTTAAAAAGGGAGATAGAACAAGTCCAAGGAACTTTAGACCAATTAGCTTAACGTCAGTGGTAGGAAAGATAATGGAATCCTTACTCAAAGATGTAATAGAAAAACATGTAGAAACCGAAAATATAATAAAGAATAGTCAGCATGGATTTCAGAAGGGAAGCTCATGCTTGACCAACCTTATTGAATTCTTCGAAGAGGTAACAGAAAGGGTAGACAAGGGTAATGTAGTAGATGTAATATATTTGGATTTTCAAAAGGCCTTCAATAAGGTACCACATTGTAGACTCATGACTAAGGTCAGAGCGTGTGAAGTCAGGGGACAAGTAGCAGAATGGATAGCAAGCTGGCTACAAAACAGAAAACAGCAAGTAGGGGTTAAGGGTAGCTGCTCAGATTGGCGAAAGGTGGGAAGTGGTGTTCCACAAGGATCGGTGCTGGGACCATTGTTGTTCACCATTTACATAAATGATTTGGACTCTTGAATCGGAAGTACAATTTCAAAATTTGTGGACGACACCAAATTGGGGAGTATAATTAATACTGAGGAGGACTGTAACAAAATACAGGAAGACATTAATAAACTTGCAGAATGGGCGTGTAATTGGCAAATGAATTTCAATGTAGATAAGTGTGAGGTGGTACATTTTGGTAGGAAGAATAAGGAGGCCATGTACTGCTTGGATAGTAAGGGCCCGATGTTAGCAGGGCTGCGGGTTTCTGGCGGGGGGGCTATCGGGCGGGTGGGTAACGCGCCCGGTGAAATTAGTCAGCTTCCCGCGCGATTGTAGCATCCAATCCACTAATTGGATCCACTTACCTGCTCCTCCGGGTTCCCCACTGCTGATCTGCGCGTCGGGCTCTATTTAAAGGGGAAGTCCTCCACTGACAGATGCTGCAACAAATAGCAAAAATTACAGCATGGAGCAGCCCAGGGGGAAGGCTGCTCCCAGTTTAATGATACCTCACTCCAGGTATCAATACATGGGGTGAGGAGGAGGGAGAGGACAGAGATCTTCCTCCCGGCGTGCGGGAGGAAGCGGCCTGCCTCTGCCACCAGGAAGGCCTGGCTCGAGGTGGCAGAGGAGGTCACCAACGCAACCAACATATCGCCCACCTGCATACAGTGCAGGAGGCGCTCCAATGACCTCAGTAGGTCAGCCAAAGTGAATACACGTAGTCTTTCCCCTACACTCCGTCTGCCACATCACTGCCCCCACCCCACATCTCCTTCAGCACTGCCAACACTACTCCGTCACATCACCCCTCATACCCACTCAAACCTCATCCTCATCTTACCTGCACTTACTCACCTCGCCAGTACTCATCCCGCCACTACCACGCAACCCAATCCTCATACAATCTCATGGCTCTATCTCATACTCACCCTATCGTGCATCTCTTTCACGGTCAGCCTCACTCAACCTGCCACTACCTGTGCTGCAGCCACAGGGCATGCATCACATATGTGCAGTAGGCAGCGTAAGGCAAACGTGTCGTGAGCATGAAGGGGATGCACAAGGGTGTTTGAGGGTTTGTCATGGGTGTTACTTATATTGAATTTCTGACCAACTCACATTACATATTATATTGGCACCACTACTGCCATGTCTTCGCGAATCCTGTCTGGTTTGTGCAATAATGCCCTCTCCTGAGGATCACTATGAGGACCCACAACTGATGCCACCCATTGTGTCACTGCAGAGTGGGTGTAGGTGTATTTGCAGGGCTCGTTTGCGCAGACACTGAGCGACATCGGCGATGTCCCCGGTTGCACCCTGGAGGGCTGTGGAGGAGAAGTTGTTGAGGGCAGTGGTGACTTTGACAGCGACAGGTAAGAAGATGGTGCTCGGGCCAGCCAGGAGCAGCTCGGCATGGAAGAGGTTGCAGATGTCCACGACTACATGTCGGGTGATTCTGAGCCTCCGTGTGCACTGCTGCTCAGAGAGGTCCAGGACGCTGAGCCTCGATCTGTGGACCCTGTGGCGAGGGTAGTGCCCTCTGCGACGCATCTCTCTCTGCGGCAGCCCTCCTTCCTGCTGTACAGGTGGATGTGTCACAGCACTGTGTTGTGGAGCTCCACGTGTCAGAGGTGGCCGGCGAGGCTGGTGATGCTGTTCGCCCTCCGAGGAGGTCATGACTGCAGCTACGGCGGCCCCCATCCGCAAGATGTACATCTGAGGGGGTCCGCAAGGTAGGTACATGTCTCTGGACTCCGGGGTAAGTGTGCAGGTTGGTGACTTTGACTGTCAGGAGGAGGGTGGTGGAGGCCAAACTTTGTCCCAAGTGACAGAGTGGCCTCCTGCAATGAGTGAGGGTCCCCCCCACCCCCCCACCTGTCAAATGGACCTTTGCAGCTGCCACAGGCTGACAGCTGCAACACGTCCATTTGACCTGGGAATGTTTCCCCCAGTGTGGGAAACAGTCCCAGTTTGCTCTAAAATCCCACCCCTCCTGACATAATCCCTTAATCAGGTCAGTTAATGACCTGAAATAGCTAAATAAATACTCTCAAGTGGCATCCAGCTGGCTTTAATTGCCTGCAGGATTCCCACCAGCGGGGGCTGCGCGCGCACACCGTCGCGTCAGCGGGGAACCCGGAAGTGCGCGGGTTCGAGGCGGGCTCCGGTCCAGCTCCGGAATTCTCCGATTTTCGGAGCCCCTCCCGCCAGGAACGCACCCGATAGTGGGTGCTAAAATGACACCCTAAGTGTCTGAATTGGGGTAGAGAAGCAAAGGGGTACACAATTCACAAAAAGTAGCGACGCACGTTAAGGCCATTTTTTAAAAAAGCAAGCAAAGCACCGAGACTCGTTTCTGGAGGGATAGAATTGAAAAGCAGGGAAGGAGAAGCACAGGAATGTTCACCCCTGGTCCCTCAAGCAAACTTACCGCGATGTCTCTTCCTCTCCCACCGTGCGATGTGTCCCGTACCACCCACCCACCCCTGTGCAATTTCCCCCACCCCCGCCACGATCTCTTGCTTCCGCGCTCCGAGCCTCCGCCGACCCCCGATCTTCTTGATTGCCGGGGACCATGCCCAGCGGTCCCCAGCTGCTGCCTTCTACAGCAGGCATTCCAGCCCGGCAACAACCAGCCTCTCAATCTGGCCAGTTGCCGGGCGGGAAACTGAATTAAAAAAATTCAGCAAGACCTCCGCCTTCCTGATAATTCCGTGTTTCCCTGCCCGTAAATATTGACACCAGAATTTCAGATATTTTGTCACCATCGATAATACATCGTCCTTTATTAAATTCCAAAAACATAATAAAAATTTCACTCATTCAGTCGTCATAATGAATAGATCTGACAGTAATACATTGTGCATTACAAAGTGTAACACTCCCATTATAAAATATGTATCTTCCAACTCTCCATGAGCAATGCCACGGAGGATCTGCTAATATTTATATGAAGTCTTGCATGTCGCACTTATTCCATCACACCTGCCTGTCACAATTAAAGGTATTTATTTCGACCTCCAGCTCTGTCCGCAGCAAAGGTGCTGGTGTGGTGCACATGGCCATCCAACTGGTAGTTTAGAAAATTGGGCCTCTGTTTTCTAACACTCCCTGTTGCCATCTCTCTCTCACTACTGCTGTCCTCTCTTCACCCCCCCGCCACCCACCAACCCAACCTGCCCAACCTGGACCTTGAAATCTGATCCAACCTCGAGTCCTGAGGTTCCAATAGCCCACCTGCCCCCCTGACCATGAGCCCTGAATCCCAGAACTCCACCCCCACAGCTCCATTGCCATATAACCCATACAGCGAGCTGGCTGAAAGTTCCTTAATTGCTTTCAGATCTTTAAGCCAGTTCCAAGTAATGGCTTGGAGCAAGCATTTCTCACTGTGGGGGCAAGAGAGGTGGAATTTCAAAAGGCTTTCCCAGGACCGGGCTAAGGAAATCTGGATTATTAAAAATAGATACTCACCAGTGTGTATTTTAAATAATAGAGGCTGGGAAACCGGCATTAAACTACATAAGAGTAACCTCCTCCCTCCTCACTGCAATTAGAAAAGCCACAAGTGTTTAATACTGATCAGGGCCACTGATTTAGCAAATATGCCTACAGTATCACTCCTAAAATGCTCTTTATAAGCAACACAATTTAATCTATTCAGTCACTGTAAGTCAGCAGACCCGATAATATGTTGACATTACATACCATGAAACAACCTATCTTCCAACGCACCATAAGCAACACGATAGGAGATCCGCTAGTACATATTAAAAGTCTTATGTACAGCACGTGCCAGCACACAATTCCTGTAATGTTTTTGTGTTGCTCTTAATCACAGGCAAAATTTATTCTAACCTAGGCACATACCTGACTGACTCATTTTTCCCACTTTCTCAAGAGCCACAGCAAACCAGAAAGAAGTAAGCTAAAACAAATGGGAAACAACTGAACAGCTCCAAGCCAGGAGTAAATGTAGGAACATTTAAACTTTTTAAACAATGACTTTTGTAATTGGGATCATTTATACTTTTTACCTCCTGCATGCGATTCTGTAACATGCAAAACAATCTTAAAATGCTGAGTATTGCAGCTCCTTCTCTCCAACAACATACTGGTTCCACAATGGCCACTTATTCTTCATCGACTTCATAATCAAACAAAGCCATCAGCATCCAGACTCTGAACCTATCGTTCATTTCAAGAATGCAGAACAATTATATCTTCTAGCCTTATAGGGACACACACCTACATGCTATGTTACATGGCATAATATAAAACAGTACACCTGACTTAGTTAGCAGTGGCAGGGGAGATTCACCAGTAATATATTAAAAGTATGACATGTAATGGGCATTTCCTGGAACATACTTCCCACCATTCTTAATCATAGCCAAGTTTATGATAATTATTCCCAAATTTATTCTAATTTGAGCAATTCTCTTTCTTTTTCCTTTGATTAGCTCATTGTGTCTACATGATTGACTTCCAGCATTGGTCCTCCTGGCCTGCCTCCCAGTTTCTGAACCACATCCATCAGCCCTGGCCAATCTATCAAAGGCCCAGATACATTTTTTTTACAATTTCATTTTGATGAAAGTGACATGATTATATCTATATTAAATTCGGTACACTTATTCTATTGAAAATTCCTATGTAAACCATAGTATCATAGAAAGGTTACAGCACAGAAGGAGGCCATTCGGCCCATCCAGTCCGTGCCGTCTCTATGCAAGAGCAATCCAGCTAGTCCCACTCCCCCGCCCTATCCACGTAGCCCTCATATTTTTCCATTCAAGTTCTTATCCAGTTCCCTTTTGAAGGCCATGATTAAATCTGCCTCCTCCACCCCCCCGCCCCCCGCCCTCGGGCAGTGCATTCCAGATCCTAACCATTCGCTGTGTAAAAAAGCTTTTCCTCCTGTCACCTTTGGTTCTTTTGCCAATCACCTTAAATCTATGTCCTCTGGTTCTTGACCCTCACGCCAATGGGAACAGTTTCTCTCTATCTACTCTGTCTAGACCCTTCATGATTTTGAATACCTCTATCAAATCTCCTCGCAACCGTCTCTGTTCCAAGGAGAACAACCCCAGCTTCTCCAGTCTATCTACGTAACTAAAGTCCCTCATCCCTGGAATCATTCTAGTAAACCTCTTCTGCACCCTCTCTAAGGCCTTCACATCTTTCCTAAAGTGCGTACCCAGAACCGGACACAATACTCCAGTTGTGACCGAACCAGTGTTTTATAAAGGTTCATCGTGACTTCCATACTTTTGTACTCTATGCCTCTATTTATAAAACCCAGGATCCCATATGCTTTTTTAACCACTTTCTCAACCTGCCTTGCCACCTTCAACAATTTGTGCACGTATACTCCCAGATCTCTCTTCCTGTACCCCTTTTAGAGTTGTGTCCTCTAGTTTATATTGACACTCCTCGTTCTTCCTACCGAAATGTATCGCTTCGCATTTTTCTGTTTTAAATTTCAACTGCCACATGTCCGCACATGCCACCATCCTGTCTATATCCTCTTGAAGTCTATCACTATCCCCCACACTGTTTACTACACTTCCAAGTTTTGTGCCATCTGCAGATTTTGAAATTGTGCCCTGTACACTCAAGTCCAAGTCATTAATATAGATCAAGAAAAGCAGTGGTCCCAGCACCGACCCCTGTGGAACACCACTGTACGCCTCCCTCCAGTCCGAAAAACAACCGTTCACCACTACTCTCTGTTTCCTGTCATTTAGCCAATTCTGTATTCATGTTGCTACTGCTCCCTTTTTTCCACTTCCTATGAGAAGTCCCATTGTAAAAATGTGCATATTTTTGGTATTATCTGTGGCATTATCATTGCCTATAGGTGGCACTGTGAATGGAACACTCAGTGTAGAGGTGTCATACGTTGCCCATCACGTGACACCAGCTGTTTTACTGAGATATACAGAGCATGATTTTAACATGAAAAAATGGGTGGGTTGGGGGCATTGGGCATTCAAAATCGCAACCATTTTAGACCCGCCCACAACCTGCTACCAACCCTTCTCCAACTCCCAGGTGGTAGGTTGGTCACTAAAACCTTTCAAGGAGGCTGCGGGCCTCCGTTTTTGCAGATTTTGCAATTTCAACCTTGGGGGCCAGGATTCCCAGGCCTTCTCCTTCACACCTCGTGAGAGGAGGCGAGAAGTCCCGAAACTGCAGGTAAGTGCCTTTCAGGCACAGCTTGTGGGCCCGGAGGAGCAGGAGTGTTTCCCCTGGGCCCAACAAGCCTACTTCAACAACACCCCAACGATTGCGGACTCCCCCCTCCCCCCCGCCCCCAAACAATCGCGGACCCCCTCTTCCGATCTCTGAACCCCCCCCCCCCAATCAATTGCGGAATCCCGCGATGACACCTGATCTCCCCCCCACGATCGCAGACCCCTGCTTTGAATCTGCATACAGTTTCAGAGTCAGGGCTCCTGGTGATGCTGTGGAGCAATTCCTGACTCTGCCATCTTTGATTAACACTCTGCCAAGTAAGTAGTTAATTTTTCTAAATTATTTAAATGTTCTGTGAGTTTTTTTCACTTCTTTTCCATTGTTACATCAAATTTGTAATTTATGCTGCTTAAAATACTGTTTTATTCCCCTCTGCGGCTTGCATTTTCAGCCTGCTCCGCCTCGTTCACTAATGCTGCCCTGGAGTTCTGAAAAAATTCGCATTGTCTTTTAATGCAGTGTATAATCCCAAATGTTTTCAAATCCTTGTTTTTCCTCAAGAAAATATTTTTCAGCATCCTATTTGGCCCTGTGTTGTTCCCTGTCTGTTTCAGTACCAGTGCCGGCCCCTGCTCAAGCCCCAGGTCTCATCGTCATAGGATATACACGGCTTCCACAGATAATTTCAACCTTTTTTCCTACTGAACTTATTTTTAATGTATTTCATCAGTGATTCCCACACAAAACATTCCGAGAAACCTCCTGCCTTTATCATGGGATCATGGTATGTTACAGCACAGAAGGAGGCCATTTGGCCGATTGAGCCTGTGCCGGCTCTTTGAAAGAGCAATTCAGTTAGTCCCCCACAGCTCTTTCCCCATAGCCATGTACATTTTTTCCCTTCAAGTAACTTGATTGAATTTTTATGAGCAAGTAACAAGGAGGGTCGATGAGAGTAACGTGTTTGATGTGGTGTACGTGGATTTTAACAAGGCTTTTGACAAGGTCCCACATGGCAGACTGGTCAAAAAATTAAAAGCCCATGAGATCCAAAGGAAAGTGGCTAGTTGGATCACCACATTACAGGAAAGAAGTGATTGTACTAGAGAGGGTACAGAGGAGATTTACGAGGATGTTGCCAGGGCTGGAGAATTTTAACTCTGAGAAAGGATTGGTTAGGCTGGGATTGTTTTCTTTGGAACAAAGGAGGCTGAGGGGAAATTTAATTGAGATGTATAAAATTATGATGGGACTAGGTAGCGTGGATAGGGAGGACCTATTTCCTCTGGCAGAGGGGTCAGTGACCAGGGGGCATAGATTTAAAGTAATTGGTAGAGGATCCCATATTTTTTAACAACCTTCTCAGCTTGCCCTGCCACCTTCGAAGATTTGTGTACATACAACCCCAGGTCTCTCTGTTCCTGTAGCCCCTTTAAAATTGTACTATTTAGTTTATATTGTGTCTCCTCATTTTTCCTACCAAAATGCATCACTTCACACTTCTTGGCATTAAATTTCTTCTACCCTTAAATGTCTGCCCATTTCACCAGTCTGTCTATGTCCTCCTGAAGTCTGTTACTATCCTCCACATTGTTTACTACATTCCCGAGTTTCATTTCGTTTGAAATTAAACACAAGTCCAGGTCATTAATATATATCAAAAAGAGCAGTGGTCCCAATACTGACCCCTGGGGCACACCACTGTATACTTCCCTCCAGTCTGAAATACAACCATTCACCTCTACTCTCTGCTTTCTGTCCCCTAGCCAATTTTGTATCTACACTGCCACTGTCCCTTTAATCCCATGGGCATTAATTTTGCTAATAAGTCTATTATGTGGCACTTTACCAAATGCCTTTTGAAAGTCCATCTACACAACATCAACTGCACTACCCTAAGCAACCCTCTCAATTACTTCGTCAAAGAACTCAATCAAGTTAGTCAGACACAATTTTCCTTTAACAAATCCGTGCTGACTTTCATTTATTAACCCATTTAGTCAAATAAACCTCTTTACTCATTGATCATGTGCCTTTACTGAGCTTCTGTTCCTTGTTTATCCCTATGTTTGTCTTCCCAAGCCACTATCTTTCCTTTGAGAGTAATTCATGTTACAAAATCTCTGATTCACTGTGAGCAATGTCAGTGGACAGCTGCTGGTATATAATAAAATTGATTGCTTCCTGAAATATATAATAAAATTGATCCAGCAGCATTGGGAATTGATTCTAGTACAAACAATGTGTTGCCCAAATATATCTATAATAAATTAAAATTCTTGAGCATTTCTTGTCACACCTATTTCCTGTTGCCCAGATTTAGTCATGTTTTGTGACATTGTGACCTTAGTAATGCTTACTTACCTCACTATAAATGGGTGACACTACTGAAGTTACCATTCATTGCATTTCATTCATCCCACTGAAAGTGTCTGCCACAAGTTTCTCAGCTCTGTCTAATTTCTTATTTCTTTTTGCCTTCACTCCAGGTAAGTTTTATTTTTAAATTTGCCTTTTTAAAAATGCTATGTATATTGATTTTCATCTCTTTATGCTTTTGCCCACTGCCTGCAGCTGTGCCAGTCCTGTCCAGCTTGCACTGATCTTCACAACTTTGGTCTCCCACGACCTGTCGACCTTTCCTCCACTACTTCTACCCTCCTCTGCCAGCATCCTCTACGGGCTGGTGCAACCTTTCTTTTCACAGCCCCTGGTCGTGTCCCAGTCCCCTCCTGCATCCCCTTGTGTTTGTTGCTGCTCACCCTGGTCCTGTTCAGTTCCCCTCCAGCGCCCTGTTCATTTACTTAAAATAGAAGACAGCCTCTCAATTTTAAAAAGAAACAAAATTTTTCCCCCAGAACTTTTCAGCCTCGACCTCTGGCCCCCATTACAACTTTCCTTCATCCCACTTCCCCCTCCCCCCCCCCCCCCCCCCCCCCCACTAGCCCCAGTACTCCAACTTAGTGTCACTGCTCCAGCCCCGCTCTCCT